>NC_142928.1:197918116-197940616 GCF_046866305.1 Octopus bimaculoides
GCGGTTCGGCAAAAGAGACCGATAGAATAAGTACTAGGCTTACAAAGAATAAATTCTGCTGTCGATTTGCTTGACTAAAGGCGGTGCTCTAGCATGGCCGCAGTCAAATGACTGAAACAAATAAAAGAATATATATATATACATGTATGTATGTATATTACACACACACACACACACACACACACACACACACATATATATATATATATATATATATATATTTATATAATAGATATATGTATATATATATTTATATAATATATATATATATATATATATATATATATATATATCATATACATATATATAGATCTATATCAGATATATTTATATATGTATATATACATGTGTGTATATATGTGTGTGTGTGTGTGTGCATGTATATACGTGTGTGTGTTTATAATGTGCATGTTTTTGCGAGTGCCTGTATGTTTGAGCATACACACACACACACACACACACACTCACATACACACACACATACACACACACACACAAACACACACACACACATACGTACAAGGCCGCTCACACGTAGTCCATGCGTCTGTCATTGATCCGTCTCTCTCTTGGTCACCAAATCTCTCTGTGACATCCAACACCAATGACAAATGTAATTTAGGTGTCGCTATGACAACGGTATCAAGTTCTCAAAAGGTTCGCACGTAACACTTGCATGGGATGTGTTTTGGACTGAATATGTCTACAAATGTATATGCATGTATGTATGTATGTATGTATGTATGTATGTATGTATGTATGTATGTATGTATGTATCTATCTATTGAAGTAGCCATCTGCTTCGTATTCATTTGTCTCTCTATTTCTCTCTCTCTCTCTCTCTATATATATATATATATATAATATATATATATATATATATATATATATATATATATATATATATATATATATATATATATACATATACATACATGCACACACACACACACACACACACACACACACACACATATATATATATATATATGTATGTATATGCGTTCGTGTGCGCGCATGTTTGTGTCTGTGCTTGCGTGTATGTATAGATGCATGTATGCATACAAAGTGTGTACAAGGGTGTACGCGCAAGGCTAGACAGGCGCCAAGTTGTTAAGCTGTCATTATGAAGCAACTGATGTAAATAGCTTCATACGTCTATAATTGTCCAATTCTCCTTATATGTTCGCGTGTGTGTGTGTTTGTGCGTTCATAAATCCAAGCCTTCCATACGCAGAATAAAGTACTCAATACTTCAAGTAGAATGTGTTTGTTATATTCCATTGGTGGCTTCTAAAGTGAGTTTATCCTGTTCTTAGCGAATGGTAGTCTTTTTCATATCTCGCTAGTAAGAGAGGGTATCCAAAAGTAACCGGAAACGTTCTCTGTGGGACAAACCCGAAGCAGTTCGGGCTTCCGCCGCTAGAAGCCACTTGATGTGACCCTCAGACATCAGTCTGCCGACCGGTATCGATCGGTGGGCTTGCATTGCCATGTGTTTCGTCTTTGTTTTGCAGTGCTTCCTTGTTCATCGATTTCTGTGATGGCTGAACTGAAGGAACAGCATGCTTCCATGGAATTTTGTTTTCTGCTGAGAAAAACGGCGGCCGAAACATTTGTCATGCTTCGAACAGCTTACAAGGACGCTACCATGAGCAAAACATACGTTTACGAGTGGTTTTCATGCTTTAAGAATGGTCACTTGTCGGTTGAAAACCAACCTTGTTCAGGACGACTATTGACCTCCCGAACGAATGAAAACATGAAAATTCATGAATTGAACTTAGAGGCCTGTCACCAAACAAGTGACGAACTTGTCCTGGTGTCTCCTGGGGCTTTCTGCCAACGGATTTTGAGCGAGGAATTGCGAATAAAAAGAGTTGCAGCAAAATATGTGGCTCGCTTGCTCATGGAGGACCAAAAGCTGTCGCTACTGAATGCCTGTCGTGAACTGAAAGAAAAGTTGGAAGTTGATCCAAACCATTTTTCGAAGGTTATCACTGGTGATGAAAGCTGGTGTTACGGAATTTGCAGATGTGGAAGGGGGGTGAAGAAAGAAACAATGGAGGCGTAAAAAGGCATCAGTTCGCAAGAATTCCAGGACTGCTTCGAACATTGGAAAATGGGTCTGGACCAATACATTGCTTCAAATGGAGAATTCAATATGAAGGCAATAAAACTAAGTGAATAAAATGATATTGCAAAATTCCAGTTTCTTTTGGGTACCCCCTCGTATATATATATATATATATATATATATATATATATATATATATAGGGCATTAACAGTGTATTAATGCCTCACGCTATCGAGGGACTAAATAAGTAAAAAAACTACCAAAAATAAGCAACATATTTACCGAAAGCGAGGGAATGCAACTTTTATACCCTCGCTTTCGGTAAATATGTTGCTTATTTTTGGTAGTTTTTTTTACTTATTTAGTCCCTCGATAGCGTGAGGCATTAATACACAGTTAATGCCCTTTATATATAATTAAATATATCTATGAAGAAACGATGAATTTTTTTCATTACGAAATTTTTCGTTATTTTTTCATTATGAGGTTTTTTTTCACGCTGACTACTTGATAAATTCTTATAAAGAATTTATCCTATATTATATTATAAATTAGTATATATATATATATATATATATATATATATATATATATATATATATGATACATACATACGTATGTACTTACATGTATGTGTGTGTATGCGTGTGTCTTACAAAGTGACTTGAGGACCTGAGTGATTTGTTCATAGCACTTAATGAACTTCTTTGAAATTTGGGGATACATTTTAAGGCAGACTAACTTATCTATCTATCTATCTATATATATATCTATTTATTGATCAATCAATTTATCTATTTAACAGTAAACTAATAATTCGTTATAGTACTCGCATTACGAGCGAAACTCTGAGTAGTAATCGAAAGTAATCTCAGCTATAAACAACATATACACACATATATATAATTATATAAATGTGTGTGTATACATACATACATACATACAACATATATATGTATATATATGTATATATATATATATATATATATATATATATATATATATATATATGAGCGAGTGCGACATATGTATATGCATGTGTATGATTGTTTGTGCATACGTATGTTATGTCTTCGAGTATATATACATATACATACATACATACATACATACATACATACATATATATATATATATATATATATATATATATATATATATATATATATATATATATATAGACATATATATATATGTATTTGTATATTAATATTTTTTTAGAAAAGCGAAATAACAGGATACACTTCACCGCCGCTGACGATGTAACCACCACCACCACCAACAATATCCATCGTTGGCCGCCCCACCTCCCCGTCTCGGCCCACCCAACTACATAATCTGCTAAATTCCCAGTTGTAATGTCATATTTTGTATTATTTGGTGAAATTCCTGCAGACAATCTCAGATACGTTGATAAGGAACTTGTTTAAAATATTTCATTATTTCAAAGTTTCATATTTTCCTTTTCGTCTTTGTTTTTAATTTATTAAAGAAATAATGTCTTCAGAGAGTCTTTGTTGTCGTATACACACACACACACACACACACATACACACACAAATATATATACATATATATACGCATACAGACATACACACACATTTATATATACACACACACACACACACACACACACACACACACACACACACACACACACATATATATATATATATATATATATATATATATATATATATATATTTATATATACACATATATATATATTTCTATCTATCTATCTATATATATATCTGCATATATATATACATTGGTAGATATATATTATATAATTATTTATATGTGTGTGTGTGTGCGTCTATGTGTACACGTACACCTATGCATGCATATACTAGCATATACGTATATATATATATATAGTGTGCATATAAATTCTGCATATGCATACCTTATACGCATACACAGATATACAAACACACACCCATGCACCTACAAACATCTATGTGTACGTATGTAATTAAAAATATATATATGCATTTCTCTTTCTCTCCCTCTCTCCCTCTCTCTCTCTCTCTCGCTCTTCTCTTTTCTCTCTCGCTGTATATGTGGACTGCACCACAGATGCTGTTTCAGGCCAGAAATCTATTAGAGTGCACACGAAAAACGGGAATGGCTTATATCATCATCATCATCATCATCATCATCGTCATGGTCATCATCATGATAATCATCATCATGATTATTATTATTATTATTATTATTATTATTATTATTATTATTATTATTATTATTATTATTATTATTATTATTATTATTATTATTATTATTATTATCATTGTGGTTGTTATAGTTGTTATTGTTATTATTATTGTTGTTGTTGTTGTTGTTGTTATTATCATCATCATTATTATTATTACATGAATCTATGTCTGTGTTAAAGCTGTGTCTAAGAATTTTTTTTGTATTCTCTTCATTGGATATATATGTATGTATATATATATATATATATATATATATATATATATATATATATGGCCGATATATAATACAATTACAATACAGTTGATATAAGATAAAACTGAAGCAAGTGAACACCGAATATATAGCGCATGTGTATTCATTGGCTAAACTGGTAATATGACCATCCTCAAATACAACAATATATATATATATATATATATATATATATATATATATATATATATATATATATATATGTATATATCTTATTCTCCTTCTAACTTGTGTTTCTTTTTTTCTCTCCGTTCTAGCTAGAACAAGGATGACGTGTTCTTGTGTGTCTCCTGTCCTAGCTTGATTTACGCGTTCGCCACTACAACCTCGTTTAGGCTTAACAGCCCTTCCTATTTTTCTTCACTGACCTGTTTCTATTACCAATTTTGGCCCTCCTCAAAATCCCAAATTTTATTCAATTTGCTTTGCGGGAGCAACTGTTTTATCGAAAGCGTATATTGTTGTTCAATGCTCGATATACGAGAGTAGAAAAACAGCGAACAACTGATGAAGGGTCGTTCTTTGTGTTGTTTGTCTTGTTTTCTATTTGTGTCTTTTGTTGTTCGAAAAAATTGTTCATATTCCATGTACTCGTAATTCGTATTTTTTGTTGTACACGTTTCGTGACGTCCTGTGCCCACATATGCATATATATATTTATATATATATATATATATATATATATATATATATACATGTGTATAGATGTAAGTATGTACATATACGTATGTATATATGCATATATATATTCTTTTATTCCTTTATATATATATGTTGCGTTCTTGTCCAATTTTTGTATTCTTTTTTATATACATATAGTGGCGCACGTACACTTTGGTATCTTATATGCAAGTACATATATATATATATATATATATATATATATATATATATATATATATACATAAATCTTGTACGACTCTCTTATTCTTTCATTCTTTCTTTTTTGTTTCATTCCCTTCACACTTACTACGTTCTTTCCACTCTTCTTTCTTTCGCTCCCCCTCTCTCACATTTCCTGGCCTTCCCTTCATTTTCATCTTCCCTCCTCTTTCACTTCACTCTGTCACTTTTCTTTTTTCTCGTCCCTCCCTAATTCTTCTACCCCAGTGCCTCTATCTCTCTCTTCTCCTTCCACGTTACCGGTGTTCGGCCAAGCCTGACCCTTCTTTCTTGGTTCGACTACCATCCATGCAACATCTATATTCCTTCCCATGCCTGTCATCTCTTATGTCCATGCCGTAAGGCTTCACTTCCACACACGCCAGCTTAATTTAATTCGTCCTTAGTCGAAAGACTCCTGTTGTTAATGTCCTGTTATTTGCATTTATATTTGTGTACCATTTCTCCGTTTTATTCCGTCCTTGTTTTCGTGTACATTCGCTGCTTTCCTCCAAGGAAACTTGTGCTCTTAGCTTAGATTTTCCTTGGGGTTGGCCAGATTGGAACACTCTCGAGTATAACCAGCCGAAACGGCTGAGAAGATTCGGAACTCGACTGAAGATAGACAACTCCGAATGACCCGTGCTTGTTTTTTCTTTTCTCTTTTTGTATCATCTAACTGTCTGGATATTTTGTCGCCTGTTAAGTTCTTGTCCCATTTTTTTGTATTCTTGTTTGTTTACGTTCATCGTAATTTAAATTTAATATATGTATATATATATATATATATATCTTAATAGTAATGCTAAGACAACAAAAGAATGAAAGAGACCTCGATATTATATAAATAGAGGAATTTATCTGTAATATAATATGTGACAATTATTCGGTTGCCATAATAAAACTCCGAGTTTCGGCTGTCGGCGTGGAAATCTGCACCGGCATCTCTTTAGTTATCGAGGCAATCAAAATATGCATATATATACATACATACATATATATATATATATATATATATATATATGTATATATATATATATATATATATATATATATATATATATATATATATATATATATATATATATATATATATATATATATATATATATGATTATATATGTGTATTAAAGTATATATTGTATATACTTTTGCTTCGACGTTCTTCTAATTCATTTTCACTTTTTGGTTTCGCGCAAGAAAGAAATGTTTCGACAGAAGCACTCAACTAGATTTTGGTAGTCATAATATTGAAATACTGACCACTTCAATTTTGTAAATTCTACAGACCCTGAATATGCATACCCAAAATGATTTGTTATTAATAGCTGTTTACTGACAAAACGCTTTTATGTCATCTGCTGAAAATTTTAAATAAAGAATGTCGTTCATTACATTTTCTATCATCATTTATCTATATATACAAACTCTGCGGTTACTATGGAATTTTTGACCTATATCCAGTGGCAAGAGCTATTGGATATACATCGGTACATCTGGTAGCCATCAACGCAGGAGGAGATTTGCTTAGCAATGTTTAAAGCTTTTAATCAAATCTTATTTAACTACGTGTTTGTGTCTATGTGTATATATATATATATATATATACACACACACTCAAACACACACAAGCACACACACGCAAATACACAAACACACAAACACACGCACCATCACACCCACACACACTCACACAAATATATACATATGTATATATATATGTATATATATATATATATATATATATATATACATATATATGTATATATATACATGTATATATATATGCATATATATGCATATATATGTATGTATATATATATATATATATATATATATATATATATATATATACATATACATATATATATATATATATATATATATATATATATATATATATATACACACACACACACATACATACACACACACACACACACACACACACACACACACACACACACACATATATATATATATATATATATACATGAAGTTTACAATTGCATGTTGATATCAGTTAATTAACAGATCTAATCTACGGAGATAAAGATTTTTCAGAAAGAAATTAGATTGAGTTAATGAATCACCAGTGATAGGATTAAATTAATAATTTAACTAAAACTTGTTATTAAGAGACTGGGTGTGCTGTAGGTATATAGGTGTAATTAATTCACAATAATTGTATACACCCACTTACTACCACACACAGCGATGTGCATACATTATAACAGGACAAGATACAATCGCTCTTGTATATGCAAACATATATAACATATAATATAATATAATATAATATAATATAATATAATATAATATAATATATATGTGTGTGTGTGTGTGTATATATATATATGCTCGCATAAGCACAACAATACACACACATACGCATACATATAAATAAATACATATATATATATATATATATATATATATATATATGTACAAACATACATATATATATACATACATATATATATACATACCTACATAGATTCATATACTTTCATATCCATACACACGCTCCAACTCATTCTCACACACATTCACTCACACACACTCTCTCTCTCACACATACGCGCACACACGCACACACACACACACACACACACACATACACACACACACATACGCTTGCATGCATATGTACACACCCCAAGTAGTTCTCAGACCTGCAGATACGTGTACGTGAGTGAGTGTGTGTGTATATATATATATATATATATATATATATATATATATATATATATATATATATCTAGACATACTCTCAGATATACATGCATATGTACATCTGAGGGTACGGTGAATAAATTGTCGTCTAAAGAACGCAAAAAACGAAAATAACACTGACATCTCATTTTAACAGATATATTTACCGAAATTACACAAAAATATCTTGAAATAATAAAGAGTAAATTTATTCAGTAAAATCGCCATTGGCTTCAGCCATGGCATCCAGACGACTTCGGATTCTCCTGCAACTCTTCTGGACGGTCTCCTTGTTTAAGTTGGTGAATGCTGCCATAATCCTTGCCTTCAGTTCATTTTTGGTGTCACAACGAGTTTTGTTGGTCTCTCGCTCAACTGCGCCCCACACATAATAACCAAAGGGGTTTCAGTCTGGGGAGCTAGGTGGCTAAATGTTAGGGGTGATGTGGTCGCAGAAATTGTCTGACAGTCATAACGGGGTTCTCCTGCTTGTATGACATGGTGCAGAGTCCAGTTGTCCGAAACAGGGTCTTTCAGCAGCCACTTTCTTGACTCGGGGCAGGCTATTTCCTCCAGGCATTTGATGTAGGCTTCCGTGTCGTGTCTCAGGCCGTGTGGGAAGATGAATGGAGGCATAACGTCACCATCAGTAGTGACCACTCCAAACACCATGATGTTGACTGGACGTTTGATTTTTATCACTCTCCGTACATGTCCTCAGATTGGCACTCAAACACTCTAAAATGTCCATACTGGAGCTTTCAGCGCGAATGCCAAGCAGTACAGCATGTTTCCAAATTTGTGGCAGAGTGAATTACGACAAGGTGCTGTTTTTCTCACAGACGGTGCCCAAGGGACCCTACTACACTGTGTATTCGAAAATCAAAAACCAACAATGCCCATGCGTGAAAGTAAAATTATAAAATGGTGAAAGTTTACCCATCGCACCCTGTGTATATGTATGTATATATATGTGTGTGTGCGTATATATATATATATTCACACTCTGTATGCATATATGCACACACACACACACACATACGTATATATGTATAGACACACACACACACACACACACACACGTATATATATATATATATATATATATATACACACACAGAGGTTGGACAAACATAATGGAAACACTTAGCATCATAGTATCATAATTTTGAAATTTCTATAAAACCGTCAAAAGCTTGTTTATTTTTATGTTTATTTATCTATTATTAGTGCTGCTTAATATGTTTTGCTAAAATTACTTTTTCTTTTCAGGTATCATCAGAAAAAGGTAATTAAAAATTCTTTAAAATGACAGATCTATCGGACTTTCAAAGAGATCAAATTGTTGGTGCTCGTATGGCAGGCACTAGCGTTACGAAAATAGCCGAAATGTTGGGTGTACCAAGAAGTACTGTCTTGAAAGTAATGACAGCCTTTTGAGAAAGAGGGGAAACCTCTTCGTTGAAACAAAATTCCAGAAGAATACCAAAACTTTCAGATAGGGACCGTCGGACTCTTACGCGAATTGTTAGAAAGGATCACAAAAGTACAGCTCCCAAAATTACTGCAGAGCTTAATGACCACCTCGAGAACCCATTTTCCACAAAAATTCTTCGCCGGGAGCTGCACAACACATTGTATGTGCAGATGATGATGTAATATTTAACTATGATATATATAGCAACATTATGAAACAACCGTAAACGAATGGAGTAGACATCTATTCTGTCCCCTCACGTCTCTTATCTGTTCTATTCATATGTGTGGGTGTATTTAGATGTATGGTAAGAAGCTTACTTCCCCAACCGAATGGCTTTGAGTTCAAACTCTGAATATATTTGCTAGAGATCCCAAACCAGTCTAACGCATCAAAAATATAATATCGGTAAATAAAAAAAAAACATTCTGTTAACAGAACAATTTGTAAATCATTTTTGAGACAGGGACAACGAATTCAACAAAAAGCTGACTAAAGTGAGGAGTTAGAACAGGGATACTACAAACATGTTAAGCAGAAACTCAATGATATCGACGGTGCAGTGCATGAAGCAGTCCTGAGAAAACCACCAAACAGGAAATTCACAGACCCAGATCTTATTCCAGGATATTGGTTTAAAAATCTGAACTTCGTTGAGATTTAATAGGATCGTTTGAGAAGAGTATCATGGTCACATTAAAACATACTCACATGGCTGTTAACAGCCACCACTCTTCTCATCCACCAAATAACCAAACCACCGAAGCTAGAAACTACCACCACTCAATATCCAGTCAACACATCGTGTATAAGATGTAATTTGTCTGCCTCACTTTGTTTCGACAGAACCATTGTGCTACGAACAATATTGTAACCACAGAAGGAGCTGGAGGAAAGAAAGGCGGGGATTTTTTCAACATCTAGTTAACAAAATGAGACAAGAGACTGCAATAAAAGAATCCCCAAAACTTGGCTATGGTATGGCTGGAGAACCAGAAGAGCCTTTGATAGTATACTACATGGGTGGATTATTAAGGCACTACAATTAACCAAAGTACCACCATCGCTTGTTGCCATCCACCACCTAACCAAAAAAAGAACTAATACACCTCCTTATTCCTTAAAGGCGAAAATGAAGGCATCAGATTTGACTCTATACATTACGAAAAAGGCATCCTTCAAGGTGATAACTTGTCAGTGTTACTCTTTGTACTCTGACTGAAACCCCTGTCATACCTAATCACAAACCACAGCAGCCACAGTAATGGGTCCAACAACGTCTCTCAGCCTTTCTGCGTTGATGATCTGAAGCTGTATGGATCTAATATTAATCACATCAAAAATCAGCTGGATCTCATAACCTAATTCTTTAAAGACTCTGCAATGAAATTTGGTGAGTTCAAATGTGCACTTTTGGAGGTAAATTTAGCAGACTCGTGCCCTCATCCCAAACACTAAACGCTAACCACCTAGGTAGTCTCTACTCTCTGAGCAATGATGGAGATAACTTAAACAGGAGGATGATGTCAGATATGACGGACCCATCGATAAGGAGAGGAGGCAGAATAAGTTCCTCAAAAAGGTAAAAAGAATATGATTGCCTGAACTCTCAGCAAACAAGCACATTGCGCCCAACAACTTTGCAGTGCCTGTTCTCACGTCTATGCTTGATCTTTTGAACTGATCGCTAAAAATGAATGTAACTATATCACTATTCCTCTTCCTTGACTCCAATTATTTTCTTCTGCCACTCTAGATTGTAGTAGGCTTTAAGTATTTTTTCCCTAAATTCAATCTGCCCCCAAAATAGCGGAGAGAAGCAATGTACACACATATATGTAATATGTACATATATGTACGAAGGCGCATGGCTCAGTGGATAGCACGTCGGGCTTACTATCGTAAGGTTGTGAGTTCGATTCCCGGACCGGGCTGCATATTGTGTTCTTGAGCAAGACACTTTATTTCACGTTGCTCCAGTTCACTCGGCTGTAGAAATGAATTGCAACATCAATGGTGCCAAGCTGTATCGACCTTTGTCTTTCCCTTGGATAACATCGGTGGCGTGGAGAGGGGAGGATGGTATGCATGGGAGTTTGTTGGTCTTCCACAAACAACCTTGCCCGGACTTGTGCCTTGGAGGGTAACTTTCTAGATGCAATCCCATGGTCATTCATGACCGAAGGGTGTCTCATATATATATGAGTAAGTGTCTTCTACTGTAGCTTCGGCGGGCAGTCCAAAGCCTTGTGAGTGGATTTGATAGACGGAAACTGAAAAAAGTCCGTCGTATATATGTATATATGTATATATATATATATATATATGTTTGTATCTGTGTGTCTGTGTTTCTCCTCCTCACCATCGCTTGACATGTTGTTGGTGTGTTTACGTCCCCGACTAAGGGCGCTGCTCCAGCATGGCCGCAGTCATATGACTGAAACAAGTGAAAGTATAAAAGAATATAAACATATACATATATATGCATATATATATATGCATATATATATATATATATATATATATATATATATATATATATATATATATATATATATATATACAAGACTCACGGTCGTAGAATCGCGGTTTCGATTCCCAGACTGGGCGTTGTGAGTGTTTATTGAGCGAAAACACCTAAAGCTCCATGAGGCTCCGGCAGGGGATGGTGGCGAACCCTGCTGTACTCTTTCACCACAACTTTCTCTCACTCTTTCTTCCTGTTTCTGTTGTACCTGTAATTCAAAGGGGCCAGCCTTGTCACACTCTGTGTCATGCTGAATCTCCCTGAGAACTATATTAAGGGTACACGTGTCTGTGGAGTGCTCAGCCACTTGCACGTTAATTTCACGAGCAGGCTGTTCTGTTGATCGAGTCAACTGGAACCCTGACCTCGTCGTAACCGACGGAGTTCCACGATGCACACACACACACACACACACACACACACACACACACACACACACACACACACACATGTACAGGAACGTACTGTGTACTGACCCTGTATCTTAATCTACAGAGGAGTATTATCGTGTGTTAAATCCACACACGGTAGAGTTGCACATATGTAATAGAGTAGAAAATATCGATTCACTGAGGTTATCGATGTGATTGGCTTTTGTTTCCATTGGCGATTGATTATTGAAAATTTCCTATATTTAGCTGGCATCTGTAATTCAAACTTTCTTTTCTCAAATTCTTTCACTATGGCAATGTAGATGTTCACTCTTATCATGAAAAATGCCGGAGCATCCATGACAACCTCCATCTGATGCACTACATCGTAGCTAGGGTAGTTAAGGAACCTGGCATGGATGAGGCCCTGATCAATTTACATCAATCGAAAGCTTTCGATAAGGCAGACCATCGATACTTCGAGGCTGTCCTCATAACAGCCGGTTTTGGTCCCGTCTTCCGCGGCTGGATGACTGCCTTGTAAAGAGGTATCCATTCGGTAATTCGCGTGAACGGGCATCTGTCAAGACCCTTCGACATTGCCCGTTCGGTCCGTCAGGGATTCCCCCTCTCGTCGCTTCTCTACGTATTGACTCTCGAGCTACTACTGCGAAAGCTGTGGATGCTGAGGGGGCATCCCGCGAGAACTAGGGTGCAGACG
The DNA here is from genome assembly GCF_046866305.1 of Octopus bimaculoides. Lineage (NCBI taxonomy): Eukaryota > Metazoa > Mollusca > Cephalopoda > Octopoda > Octopodidae > Octopus > Octopus bimaculoides. Next base: position 197,931,363 of record NC_142928.1, read on the forward strand.
AGCGTGTCCGCTTGTGCGGACGACGTCACCGTCATAACGTCTAGCCACGAGCACATCAAGCTGGTCGGCGAGACGCTGAAAGACTACAAAGCGGAGCGAAAATCAACCGAAAAAAGTCGGTGGGCTTGCGGCTCGGCACCTGCAGAAGCAAGCCCATGCCGTCCGGCAGCACCTCAGTAGTGGGACGCTGGACGGACGGGCCAGTCAAGTTGCTCGGAGTCTGGTTCGGTCCAGAACTGCAAACAGAGAAGAACTGGGACGAGATAACGGCTAGGGTGGCCACTCTCTGCCGGCAATGAGCCGAGAAGAAGCTGTCCCTAAAAGGTCGGGCGGAGGTAGCGAACGCGTATATCGCGTCCGTCATCAACTACCGCTTGACTGTCGTGCCTTGTCCCGACCCTACCATCACCAAGCTGGAGCGCATCCTCTTCCGCTTCTTGTAGAAAGGAAGCGTTCCGATGGTCAGGCGATCCGTTTGCTGCCAACACCCGCTGAAAGGAGGGCTGGGCATGCCGTGGTTGATGATGCGCGCTGAGACTGCGACATCTCCGCCTCTACGTAGACGACGGTGAGCAGGTGTGGTCGCCGTTTGTGCGGCGCGCTTTCCCGCAGTTCGTCTTCATGACCGAGCTGCAGTCGTGGATCAAGAAGAGACCTAGGCTAGGCGAATGGCACCACGAGTGTCGCGTTGCTCTCCAGCAGCTCTGCCGTCCCGGGTCGACCTTGAGCGGCTGCATCACAACAAATGCATTCTATAGGGGATTAGTGGAGGGGGGGTATGACGACGATCTCGGGGCGAACCTGGGCGTCGACGAGGAATACCTGACCCGCCTGTTCAAGACGACTTTCGGGCCAGGACCTATGGATAACTTCCAGAGATCCCTAGCCTGGAAGTGCTACCGAGAAGCGCTACCCATTCGGGATAAGCTCTACCGACATGGTTCGAGAAACATGGAGCCGACCTGCCCGAGATGCGGTCAGAGCGACGAAACCGTTTTGCACGCACTCGTGCAATGTCCAACCATTTCCGACCTGTGGGCTTATGTCGAACGACTGCTGTCACGTGTGGGACGAGTCGGTTTATCAACCGAGTCTATCGTCAATATCGTCACGCCTCCTTCCTTCAAACGGGAAGGAAGAGCTATTTTTATCATTCTTGTGGCTGTGGCGAAAGAATGTATCTGGTGGACGCGTCTGAAAGGATTAGAGACAGACACTTTCCTCTCTAGACACTTTCTTCTCTGGACACTTTCCTCTCTCATCAACTTTTTCAAGTATCACTTGAAAAGGAAAGTGAGAGTAGAGAGGCAAGTTTTGTCTAGCGAATGTTTAAAAAAAAAACAAAAAAAAAGATGGGTGAATGTAGCAAGGATGGCACGTATAAATGACGAAGCCACCTTGAGCATGATCCTATGAACCCGGAAAAAAATTTAAAACAGAGAGTTACTTACTTGCAAATAAATGTGCCAACATGTGACATTATTGACCGAGGTTACCGTGGTCTTTTCCGTAGGCTTTTCTTTCCACGGATAAACCTTATGTTTCCCCCTTTACACTTAACATCATGACACAATCCCTATTGATCGTTTTTTTTTACGATCCTTTTTGATCGAAAACCTACTCCCCCTTTTTTTTTCTCCCCAAAAAGAAAAGCTCTACTTTGTTATTTGTCCCCTCTGTGTTCAACCCTGTGTGGCTAATAAAGAAACATATCTATCTATCTATCTATCTATCTATCTATCTATCTATCTATCTATCTATCTATCTATCTATCTATCTATCTATCTATCTATCTACCCATCTATCTATCCGTCTACGTGTGCATGTATACTACACATAACGTGTATATATTATGTTGATATGCAGCTATTTATTTTACCATTTATGAATATATCCCTGTACGTACTAATGCATGTGTCTATGCTAAAATATTACTATATGCGTGTGTGAGAGTATATATGTGTGTGTGTGTGTGTGTGTGTGTGTGTGTGTGTGTGTGTGTGTGTGTGTAATCCATACCCCTGTGTTCAAATGAAGATATGATGTTTTTCTCACTAATTGTTAACCAGGAGATAAAAAGACTGTTTTTATTTTCCTATTTCCTGCTAATTTAAATATTCTAGCAGGAAGTAAACTCAACACTGTCACGCCTGACTCCAAGATGTCTATCTCCTTTTAAGACATTTTAATATTTAACTCAGCAGCCGTTACAGAGACGAGAATTACTATAAGAACCTCGTGGATGTTTACGGAATGACCAAGTCAGTCTCTGAAATAATTTTGAAGATTAAAAATATCAAAAGATTGGAACGGAAGTAAAGGCTGCAGAACATGAATGACTTTTTTTGATAAGGCTTTTGGGACATCCTTGTGAAAGTTCATGGTTTTCTGTCCAGCCATTTCTTGTTATGTTTTCGTTCTCCATGCTCGCGATACAGGTTCTGAATGGCCATGATTGTTAAGCTAATATGATATCTCGCTTAAGTAGATATCATAGAGAAACACATTCCTTATAATTGTATATAGGTACCATCGTAAGGTACAGGCCAACTAGCTTTGATCATGTACCACAATGAAGTACAATTCACTATTATAAGTAGATACCACAGGTTCCAACAGTCCATTGAATAGGGCCCAAACAGTAAGCAACTATTTACTTAGTTCTGATCAGGTGCGACGACGAGGTACAATTCTCTACTTTAAGAAGGAATTTATAATGATAAATTCAGAAGGAATTTATATTGATAAACTACAGCCCAATGAATTTATCATTGTACGGTACAGTGCACTTTGTTGTCGTAAGACGCTACAGTGTGGCACAACTCCCCGCTGTAAGTATGTATCATTGTAAAGCACAGTCTGTGTAGCTGTAAGTAGGTACCACGTTGACGTAGAGTTCACTATTGTATGTTTGTACCATGGTGATGTACTGCTCTTATCAAGTACTACAGCGAGGTAAATTTCACTAATTTGTGTGAATACCTAGTCATTATCAGGTGTCATGATGAGATAAAATCCGACTAGCTGTACGTATGCACCATAATGAGGTACAGTTCACAGTTGTAAGTAGGTACCAGAGTGGGATACAATCCCCAGGACTGTGAATGGGTACCATAATTAGGTACAGCTCACCTAGCTGTATGTAGGTACCACATTGACATATAATTAATTGCTTCAACTTATGTTATTCCTTTAGCTTGTTGTCTAACAATTTGTTCACTCCCAGCAGGCGCCATATTTCGAGGAAGGTACAACTTCGCTTTCATTCGCTCTGTTTTAAAGAAATTAAGGTATGACAGGTGGCTTCTTGCAAACATAGTAATGGAAGTTATAGAGAATGCAGTTCTAAATTTAGCTGTCGTTAGAAAGCAGTAGCCAAAAGAGGGCATTAGGGAGTAATTGATTATTTCAGCAAGCGGAAGAGATAACGTCAGATCTATTCCACTTTAGTTGGAACTCATTAGAAGTTCAGTTTTTCATTTGCTGCGCTGCATCTGCAACTAAAATTTAGTCTTGTAGCACAGTCTGACAGACATACTTTAAACGCGCGCACACACACACACACACACACACACACACACACACACACAAACGCATATATATATGTATGTATGTATGCATGTATGTATGTATGCATATGTATATTTCTGCTAAGCATTACTTGTCAGTAAAAATAGTTGTACTTCGTATCATTGTAGATGTTAATGATATTTTATTTTGGTCGAATCAGCCTCTTATTTCACCTGTAGGTACACAGGGTCTCCAGGCATGTTCTGACTCACAAATTATTTGAAGATCCCGTGTACATACATATGAAACTCAGAGTAGTAAGAGGCTGATTAGACCAAATTAATGTATATGTGTACATACATTCACACTGCCTAAATACCAATCTTGAGAAATTAGGCTTCTCAAAACCAGAAAGGAGAAAGCTAATTCGAAGATTATAGATCCAATCCATCACCGGAACTGTAAAAATCTGTAAAACTTTCCAGTTTATAATTTATGTACATATGAGCACGTCTAGATAGGCAAATATAGACATGAGAATACATACATCAAAACATATATACATACATACACTTACACTCACATACACTCCCACACACTCTCTCACGTACCACACACACCCACACGCATATACATACATAAATACATATATATATATTTATATATATATAGATATAGATGACGTTTATAGAAAAACAAAAGACGAAGACAGATGTATGAACAACAAGCAGGTGTATTAGTTTGACGCTCGGGAAAATGAAAAAGTTTTTTACGTTTCGAGGTTACGCTCTTCAGCAGAAAGGAATAAGAGAAAAAAATACAGAGAGAATGAACAAAAAACATGTAGATTTCAGCAGTCAAGATACTCGCACGCGCGCGCGCAACGCACACAGGCATTTGTACAAGTTGGTTCCAAGTCTCACCAAGAGACCTCGAGAGAAAACAAGTTAGAAGTTCATGTTTGTGTTATCCCTAGGGTGTCATATATTTGGTTTTGTACATAGTGTTGTTCTAGAGAATATTTAAGAAAACATAAGAAAATTATGAGTTTGTTTTAAAATTTGAGATTACATAGTATTTTACGTAGGATATGGGCAGTTCCCATGAGCCCTATCTTTTGAACTTCAGTCATTTTGGGGTTTCCTGGTATCTGAGCTAGGTAGGAATCAGTCCTTTTTGCTATCGTTCCTAGGGCACCCATGACAACAGGTATTGTTTTAGTCTTCAAGTTCCACATTTTGCTAATTTCTATTTCAAGATCTTTATATTCGCTCAGTTTTTGATAGGTCTTGACAGATACGTTTATATCGATTCGGACAGTCATATCAATGAGGAGGCATGATTTTTGTATGAAATCTTTCACTTTTATTATTATTATTATTATTATTATTATTATTATTGTTGTTGTTGTTGTTGTTGTTGTTGTTGTTGTTGTTGTTTTGATTCTCGCTGTTCTATTTACAGTTGTTCTTTACTTGACAGCAAGCAATAACAACTCACCAAACGTTTCAAGTAGTGCCATCTCATCTGACTCAGAGACAATACTCTCCTTAGAATGCGAGCTGTACCCAACGATGCTGTCTTCCGGATCACTTCGAGCCTGACAGCAGCTCCAATATTTTTAATGTTTTTCAAAGCTCTTGGAAACTGCTCCTAATGCTCCAAATACCAATTATTATTATTATTATTATTATTATTATTATTATTATTATTATTATTATTATTATTATTATTATTATTGTTGTTGTTGTTGTTATTATTATTATTATTATTATTATTATTATTATTATTATTATTATTATTATTACAAGTTTGCAATAAAGATGAGCAGTAAAAATAATGGACGATATTGATAAGGAACTGGTTTCATAACAGTCAAAAATGGTTAACCGAGAAAGATGCATAATAATACCTCACCACATATTTTCAAATCAATATTAGGAATTCAAAGAGATTGGTTACGAAATCATGCCAGACCTTCGTTACTCACTGACATCTCTTCAACGGATTACCATCTTCTCAAAGACTTGGAATCGCTGATACATAATAAAAGACTCGTGAATAAGAAGCCGTAGTTGAAGCAATGGAGTTGTTGAAAGTCTTAAAAGACGAAGTATTTCGAAATTAGGAAGATCTGATTGAGCATTATATTGTATATAATGGATTAATAATGGATTAAATATTACGATTAACTAAATTACATTAATCCCATTTCTAATCTATTTGCTGTGACTCTTAAAAAGTAATTTTTCCTTTGGCATAACCTTACGTATAAAATTACTACTGCTAGGTCTTATAGAATGTTAGTTTCTAATGTTCATGTGAAAATGTATATATATATATCTATATATATAAAAATGAGAATGTGTGTCTGTCTGTCTGTCTGTCTGTCTGTCTGTGTGAATCCCTAAAACTCGAGAACTACGCAACCAATTTCATTCAAATTTTACACATGCCTTACTTAGGGTTCCAGTTGTGTTTTAGTAAAAAAAAAAATTAACTTCTTGCAGAGTTCGAGCACACGGCAACATAATATCTCCTCCACTATTTAAATGTTACGTGTCAAAAGTGAAACAAAAACACTCATGTCAAATACTTTCACTTTAAAAATGAAACTATTCCACTAACTGAAACAATCACATTTCGATACTGTAGTGACAGATACTTTCACAGAGAGAGAAAGAGAGAAAGGGAGAGACAGAAAGAGAGAGAGAGAGAGAGAGAGAGAGAGAGAGAGATGTATATGCATACATATACATGTATAAGTACACCATTTCGATACTGTAATGACAGATACTTTCAGAGAGAGAGAGAAAGAGAGAAAGAGAGAGAGAAAGAGATAGAGAGAAAGAGAGAGAGAGAGAGAGAGAGAGAGAGAGAGAGAGAGAGAGATGTATATGTATACATATAGATGTACACGTATATGTATATATATATCGATCTATACATACATGTATATGTATGGCGTTTTTAGATTTCATTATTCTCTTTAACCCGGGCAACGCCGGGTATTTCTGCTAGTATATATATATATATATATATATAAACATGCATACATACATACTTACGTTCAAACATACATGCACAGATACATGCATACATGCATACATACATACATACATTTATACGCACACACATACATACATATCAAAAGAATAGACTGGAAAGAAAATTTTTGTATTATATATTCTCCATTCCACATGTTTCATTTGCTAATATGAGCTGCAAAGTTGTGCATGTAAAAAAAAACATATAAGATATTTCATGTTAGAAATACTTCAAAGAATCAAATAATATCCTCTGATTCTGTATCTGAAGAATTTCTCTAATAGTAGATATCTTACATGTTTCACCTTCATGTACAATCTTGTAGATCCTATTAGCAAATGAAACAAGTACAATTGGGAATAAATAATACCAAATTTTTTTCCAATCTCCAATTTTCTTACGTAATTACTCTGCAAAAAAAATTTGCCAGTATTTTCAACTCTTATGTCTACCTCACACAAATATAACATCTACATATGACTTTTGAGTAATGGGATACGCAAATGCTCTTCAAGAGGAGCATGCTCTACCTAGATTATACACACACACACACACACACACACACACACACACATATATATATATATATATATATATATATATATATATATATATATACATATATATATACATATATATGTGTGTGTGTGTGTATGTATATAGAATGTAAATAAGTAACAAGGATGTACAGGTGTGACCTGCACTTCCTTGTTACTCATTTAAATTCTGTGTATATATAATATATATATATATATATATATATATATATATATATATATATATGCGTGTGTGTGTGTGTGTGTGTGTATACGTGACCATCGTCCATCTTTCTTTTCCTCATGTGACCATCTTTCTTTTCGTGCACGGACGTTCGAAAGAGCGGATGTTTTTTTCTCCATCTTCTATCTTTTCTCTTTTCAAAAACCTATTTCTCCCAGCGTTCACTAATTTCCTCTCGTTCTGGTCTAACGACTCCCCACCCCTGTTTGTTTTCGTTCGGTTTCCTTGTATGTCTCCACTGTCCTGTTTTTATTCCCAACTTTAACCCTGTATAAATCCTAAATTTTAAAATAAAATTTATGGGAGCAACTGTCTTTGAAGACTCATATTGTCATTGAATGTTCGAAATGAAAAGTAGATAGACAGACGGCAACTGATGAAGGGTTCTTCTGTGTTTACTTGTTCTTTTCTTCATTTTCTTCTCGTTGTTTATGTATCTAACCTGTTTGTTTACGTATTTCATGTTGCTTGAATCGTTGGTAATAACCTGTACCCATATATGCATGTATATATATATGTATATGTATATGCATATGTATATATATATATATATATATATATATATATATATATATATATATATATATATATATATATATATATATATATATATATATGTGTGTGTGTGTGTGTGTGTGTGTGTGTGTGTGTGTGTGTGTGTGTGTGTGTGTGTTTGTGTGTGTGTGTTTGTGTGTGTGTGTGTGTATGTGTATAACGATGAAAGTAAACAAACAAACGAGGTTTGCTTTAGAAGCGTTGAGATGTCTTAGAAGCGAAAAAAGTGATTTTTAAATTCTCAAACGCAGGATAACGCCAGCAAGCCGCCAACACTTTTTTCTGCAAAATAGGGGTAGTTTATCCTGTTCAGGCTATATTATTAGCATTATCCTGCGTTTGAGAATTTATATATATATATTATAAAAAAGGGTAAAAATCATTTATGATTTAACCAAGGGGTCAGCGCGGAAATAAAAACCTTGTAGGTAAATTTTACAAATATTTTAATAATCATATACAAGAAAATCCCCATGCCACAGTTGAGCATGACAGGGACTCACCAAAAGTGGATGTGCACTGCGCCATCTCCAAGAAGCGTCTTCATGGCCCGTTTTTCGTTGAGGGAAACGTAACATGCAAATGCTTCAGAACTAGGGAATGGATGAGCTCATTGCAAATGAACAACGAAGACTTCATTTTTCAACAGGACAGGGCTCCACCTCACAGGAAGCTCACTGTGCGGGTTTATCTCAATGACGATCTGCGAGCGAGATGGATCGGGCATGCTCGTGATGAAGACGATGTGCTGCTGAAATGACCGCCACGTTCACCTGACCTGACACCTTGCGATTATTTTCTCTGGGGGTATGTGAAAGACCTGGTCTATGTTCTCCCTCTTCCTGCAAACCTAGAGGAACTCGAGCAGAGAAACACTACCGCACTGAAGACTGTTACCCAAGACATGCTGCAGCGTGTTTGGGAGGAGCTGGACTAACGACTTAACGTGTGCCGTGTCTCAGACGGTGCAAATATTGAACATTTGTGAAATCGTTCATGGAATCCACATATTCAAATTTGGGGGAATAAATCTTATGTTGCTCAACATTAAGCCTATTCAGTTTCATTTGCTTCGAGTGTGTAGTTTCTCTGTTATTTACATCTCAAATGATATCATATATATATATATATATATATATATATATATATATATTTGACAGGAATGGCAACAAAAGAAAGAAAGACATCTCGATATTATGCAAATAGAGGAATTTATCTGTAAATATATGCGACACTTATTCAGTAGCCATGATAAAACTCCGAGTTTCGAATGCCAGGGTGGGGGGTCCACTCCAACATCTCTTCAGTTATCCAAAAGAATTTCCGGTAGTTGGATAACTGAAGAGATGTTGGAGTGGACC
>NC_142928.1:197945616-197973116 GCF_046866305.1 Octopus bimaculoides
ATTGTTTCCGTTACGGTGTCCGCTCCAAACATAAAAATCAATAGTATTGATCACTTATTGATATACAACGTTACCCATTACCCGCAAACCCACCTACAACACTCCATAATACAATTAAAACACCACTCTAACAACATTCTCTTTCCGTCTCTTTCTTTTTCTCTCCCTCACATCCTAACAATTCACACTTCATTTCTGAAAACTGAGGGCACGTCTGAAGGTAGTTAACTAGTGAAGTATCACCTCAACGCAGTTACATTTCTCTGTTATAATATTTCCCTTCACTGACGTCAATAATAGCTATGAGCACCTCACATTATTATTTTCTCCTTCTGTACGTATTCTGTTGAGATTTCTTTTATTAATAAATATACATGGAGAAAGGTTTCGCAGAAAGAAATATTGGAAGCAGGGTTTGTTGCACACAATAGCGTTAGCAAAGAGAAGTGATTACATTAGGGTAACATGGGCGCAGACATGGCTTTGTGATTGAAAAGATTGCGTCAAAATGATGTGCTGTATGTCTATAGTGTATTTTTAGCTGACAATAAGATGTTCAAATCTGGTTAAAGACCGGGAGAAATCAACTTGGAGTTTTTTCAGAGTAATTTAAGCGCTTTAAGTTCTTACGGGAATATCTAATGTCTTTCTCATAATATGCTACACAAAGTGTAGTAGTGGTAGTAGTAGTAGTTGTAGAATTAGTAGTAGTAGTAGTAGTAGTAGTAGTAGTAGTAGTAGTAGTAGTAGTAGTAGATGTTGCTATCATTGTTCAGTCCCAGGAATGACGTTCCAGTGGTGAACATCCCGCATGTTTTTGCATCCGTATAAACAAATTTGCATCTCAAGTATAAAAATAATCCGGCCATTCTAACAACACTGTCTCATCCACTCGGTACCGGACAACAATATCCACAAACATGCTTAGACATAACTCTAACAACACCATATCTCCCATTCATCTGCATCTAGGCATTTACAACGCTTCACAACCGGGACAACACCAACAACCGGGAAAGATAACCTTGTTAGGATGGTGTTGTGTTGTGTTGTAAATGTGTCAGAGCTACGTGGGAACAACAGGATTGTTGTAATAGTGTTTTAGCTGTGTGAGAGAGATAGGACTGTTGGAATGGTACTGCAGTTGTGAGCGTGGGGAGAGAGAGAGAGAGAGAGAGAGAGAGAGAGAGAGGAGAGAGAGAGAGAGAGAGAGAGAGAGAGAGAGAGAGAGAGTGAGAGTGGGGGGGATGTTGTTAGGATGGTGTTTTAACTGTGTTATGGAATGCTAAAGTTGAGTTTGAAGGCAATGGGATTTTAGGATAGGGATTTTGGGACAGTGTTACAGTTGTGTCTGGGAGGATAGGGAGAAACGGGGCGGAAATAATGTGACATGTTAAATTAATTCTTAAACAATATGTCAAAAGAAATAAAGGAAAAGAAGTGGCCAGGCCACAGCTGGAACGTCGACTGAACGATGTGTATATCCGTAATTCCCTAGGTTGAGAAAATATATGAAACAAAGTGACAGCTATAGTTTCTATTCTTGAAACAACAACAACAGCAACAACAACAACAGTAGCAGCAGTAATAGAAGTAGTATCATCATCATCATCACCATCATCATCATCAGCAGCAGCAGCAGCAGCATCAGCATCAGCAGTAGTAGTAGTAGTAGTTTTTGTTATTGCTTATGCAGTTGTTATTATTGTTGGTGTTCCATAGCTAAGAGAAGATACCGAGAAGTGAAGTATTCGGTTTCGAAACTAACATTGGTAACATCGAACTAACTATTCTCCTTGGAACCATATTTCCCTCGTCAGATATAACTGAAGACGACAAGGGGAAATATTCTTCAGCTTTATAGAATATTACATGTGTTTATAGCTTTTAATCAACTGGGATATTTTTTAAAACGGGGGCTACATTTTTCATTAACGAAACACTTTGAAACTTGGAACACTGGTAGAATGTGTCATATAAAACATCTTTTTTCTCTTAGTCTTCTTAAAGAAAAAAGAAATCCATAAGTTATTCCATGTTAAAGTTGTCGTATTTCTGTAATTTCAACCAATCACTGACGTCCACATTCAGCCGATATACATTAAGTGCCGACTACATAAACAAACGATTCTGAAACAATTAACCCTAACCCGTAGGGTTAGGGTTAGGGTTAGGGTTAGGGTTAAAGCAAATTTAAAATGAAAAAAGCAAATAAAACGGAGGTATGGAGATTAAATACGCTTTACATCGCTTAATCAGCCAAAGGAGTAAATGTAAACAACTGAATACTTGTCAGTGATTGGTTGAAATTATCGAAATAAGACAATTTTTTACATGAAATAAATTCGAATACAAAAATATTTTTCTGTTCTATAACACAAAATAGATAAGTATACGAAGTTTGAAAGTCTTTCGGTACCAAAAACACTACGTAAAACATTAATGAAAAATGTGGCCCCCGTTTTAAAATAGATCCATCAACTGTACTCTCGGCGAGTCTCCACTGTACTCTTCAGGAGTCTGAACTCTACTTTAGACGAGTCTCTGTCCAGAAGTTACGGAATATTGGTCAACGCTACTGTGTGAATTAACATGTAACTCCACCATGTTGCTTTCGTAAAGCACCATGTTTTGGAGAAGGTCCTATTTCAAAGAAACTCTATATTTATTACATCGTGACTCGACGCCATATTTAAAAGCTCTTCTCAAACAACCACCATATTTTTCATAATCAAACTTCTTTGCGATGTTTGGCGCCAAAATAGAGATCATTTTCAAGAGATTGTTGTCTAGTTTTCGTACGAAGTGTTTGCAGAGTCAGATCTATCTCCAACAGCAGGAGAGACTGGCGATGTGATGTTCATGCCTCGTCTCGGCTTTTAGCGACGTATGTATATAGTGGCGATTGGTTTCTTGGCGATAATAGAGAAACGAACTATGTTACGATGCACAGACAAGGAATATAGGAATAGAGCTGTGGAAAGAGAGGGTGAGAGATAGAGATTCAAAGAATGAGTGAGAGAGTGAGAGAGAGAGAGAGAGAGAGAGAGAGAGAGAGAGAGAGAGAGTGTGTGAGAGAGAGAGAGAGAGAGAGAGTGTGAGAGAGAGAGAGAGAGAGAGAGAGAGAGAGAGAGAGAGATAGAACGGTTGAGTGAGAGAATGAATGCGTGCGTATATGTGTGAGGTAGGTAGATAGATAGATAGATAAATAGATTGATAGATAGATAGATAGAGAGGAAAACCGACAAACAGTCAGATTATTAAAAAAGTATTTATTATTGTCTCCTTCAACACTAACCTGTCGGCCTGTCGAGACATAAACCTTAACCGTGGCGAGATTTGAAATAATAACTCCTGCCTAGCTGGAGCAGTTAGAGGCTTATGTTATTGATGTTATCAACAACAAATTTACGATTATATGAGTTCCATTTGTGACCATTTCGTCTTTTCTTCCGGAATTCGTTTTCCAATGCATCCTTCTTTTATGATGGTATTTCAGGGAGATTTAGCCTTTATTTCTTGCAGGTACATCGACCACATAGAGGCTTCAACCATTGTCTCACCTTTATTGTATTTAGTTAAGGCGACTAACATACTGAATTGTGAGAGCGTCGGATAGAACACCTTGCAGTAATCGCTCTCGTTCTCTGGTTTTTGTGTTCAAACCCCCACCGAGGCCCACTCTGCCAGTCATCTTTTCCTGATTGAGAAATAAAGTACAAATTCTATACTGGTACTTTATTTTCAGTCACATCTCCTCCCCCTTCTCTCTCTCTCTCTCTTTCTCTCTCTCTCTCTTTCTCTCTCTCTCTCTCTTTCTCTATCTCTCTCTCTTTCTCTCTCTCTCTCTTTCTCTCTCTCTCTCTTTCTCTCTCTCTCTCTTTCTCTCTCTCTCTCTCTTTCTCTTCACCTTTCTTTCTAAATTGTAATCCAAAGATCCACCCTTTCTTCTTATCATGTGGTCTTCCATTCAAAGTGACTGTTGGAATGCTCTCAGTTGATGGAATAAACAAATAGTCATCGTCGATAAGCGACGGAGGACCCAGCAGTGGTAGCAGCAGCAACAGTATTGTGTTGTTTATATGTTATCTCACGTTGCTGTGTCTTTGTCTCTTGTGCTCTGTTCTCGAAGACAAGGAGAGACAAAGGTCTCAGAAAAATGAAGTCTTTGACAAAAAAATGCTGAAAGAAAACAAGATTAAAATTTCAACAAAAAATAAATTTTTTTCGAGATAGAAAAAAAATTTAAAAAACGAACAAAAACCGAAAAAAATTTGCGAAAAAGGCAAAAAAAAAAAGGAAAAGGAAAAGAAAAAAGAAAAAAGCATGGAACAAAGAACAGTAGTGATGAAGCGGCGGCTGGGTTTGTGACTTTAGCAATAGTGCGGCGCCATGGTCGAAATAGAAATGACAAAAATAAGAGTTTATAAAGAAAGAGTATTTTTTATTTTGTTTTGTTTTTGTTTTTGGCTTTTGGAGGAGGGGGAGGGAGCTTTTTTTTTTTTCTGGTAGTTTTAACGAAGAGGAAGAAAGTAGAAAGTTGGGAATAAATTAATTATTAATCAGATAGAAAGAGAAAGCCACGCCTATTTACAGGTTCCGGCTCCGCCCACTTTAACTGTTTGTTGTTGCAATGTTGAAATAAAGAACCAAGACTTGACAGAATTATAACGAAAGGAGTAAATAAAAGAGAGAGAAAGAGGGAGAGAGAGAGGGGGGAACAGGAGGAGGAGGAGAAGGAAGAGCAGGAAACGAATGGTTTACTTGTATTAAATGCTTAAATGGATCTCCGTCGGTTTCGAAGACGACTTCTTCGATCACCTCAACTGTTGAATTGAGTTAAGATGGTTGTCAGACAGAATCAAGGTGACACACTGTGTGTGTGTGTGTGTGTGTGTGTGTGTGTGTGTGAGTGAGTGTGTGTGCGCGCGCGCGCGATGGTTGCTCCCTTTTTAATTAAAGCTACTGAACATTTTGCATTTTAATGTAAGTGGCAAAAGTGTTGAACTGGTAACATCGTTATTGCGTCGGACAAAATGCATAGCGCCAATATTTCCGACTGTTTACGTTCTGAGTTCATATCCTAACAAGGTCAATTTTTGACTATCATTCTTCCGAGATCGATAGAATAAAGTATCAATCAAGTGCTGGGGTCTCTGTATTCGACTTCCCCTCCCCTCAAACTTGCTGGCCTTGTGCTAAAATTAGAAAGAATTATAATGCAACTGGCTGGGTACTCCGCAGTCACTATCATCTTTAACGTAATTTTCTAATACAGTGATCCCTCGCCATATCGCGGTTCGCCTATCGCGGTTTATCATTTCAGCCTACGTCGATTCCTCTGTGGTGGTGTTTTGCATTTATGATAAAATAAATATATATAAATTATAAAAAAAATAATAATGAAATATATACAGTAGGCGCAGAAGTGACTGTGTGGTAAGTAGCTTGCTTACCAACCACATGTACTCGAGTTCAGTCCCACTGCCATAGCCTCGGGCTGACCCAAGCCTTGTGAGTGGAAACTGAAAGAAGCCTGTCGTATGTATATACATACACACACACACACACACACACACACACACACACACACACACACACACATATATATATATATATTTGTGTTTGGCCCCCACCGTCACTTGACAACCGATGTTGGTGCGTTTACGTTCCTGTAACGTAGCGGTTCGGCAAAATAGACCGATAGGATAAGTACTAGGCTTACAAAAAATAAATGCTGTGGTCGATTTGTTCGACTAAAAGGCAGTGCTCCAGCATGACCGCAGTCACATGACTGAAACAAATAAAAGAATAAAAGAAAGTAGAGTACTGTTTTCACGTATCGCGGGGATTTTGGAACGTAACACCCGCGATAGTCGAGGGATCACTGTATATATTAACAATGGGCGCAGTCCGTTCACAAGACGGGCTTTGGCCAGCTGGAGCTTAGGTTATAAGTCATCCAAGATGTCACATCATGGAATTGAACTCGAAATCTCTTGATTGCGAATCGAAATTCCTACATACATGGTCATGCGTTCTTTTGATATGTGTTCGAATCCTGCTGGTGTCGACTTTACCTCTTCCATACCCAGGGGTCGACAAAATAAATATTACTCAGGTTCTAGGGTCGATTTCGGAGACACCGCATCAAACATAGTCTCTCGGATTAGGGTTTAGACCCAGGTCAACCACAAAAGAGCAAACCTATGCGCTCCAGTTGTGACCAACCCGTCGCTTTACTTAAGAACTACAATGATAAATGTATCTTTCTTTACATAAGACAGCAGAGTGGGAATTCAGCAAGATTCAGCTGCTATTTCCAGCACATACCGATTCTCCTAAATTCTCCATTCTTGATTGAAGCTTCAGCAACGAATGCACACATTATCTTTTGTCTTTTATTTGTTTCACTCATTAGACTCCGGCCATGCTGGGGCACCGCCTTAAAGAATTCTTAGTCGAATAAACCAACCCCAGAACTTAATTTGTTAAAGCATGGTACTGATTCTATTGGTCTTTTTGGCCGGACCGCTATGTCAAACAGTGGTAGGGGAACAAACATAGACACAAAGACACACACACACGCACACACACACACGATGGGCTTCTTTCAGTTTCCGTCCACGAAATTCACTCACAAGGCTTTGGTCGGTCTGAGGCTTTAGTAGAAAACACTTGCCCAAGGTGCCACGCAGTGGGACCGAACCCGGAACCATGTGGTTGGGAAGCAAGCTTCTTATGACACAACCACCCCTATGAAAATATCAGCCTAATTTTATTAGTACTACATCAATCCCCGTGTAAATTATGAGATGTTTTTTTTTGGGGGGGGGTGCACCCTGTAAATGTTGTGACGACATATTGTCCGTTTCATAGGGTGGTCGCTATGTGACCGGTGTCAGTTTAGCCATCTTAGTTGGTCAGTGGAGCTGAGAGAGAAGGTGAGAAAGAAAGAAACAAACAAAGAAAGAAGAAAGAAAGAAAGAAAGAAAGAAAGAAAGAAAGAAAGAAAGAAAGAAAGGGAGAGAGAGAGAGGAGACATCCCATTGCATAAATGGGTTAGTTAAAATTTTTTTGCAATATTTTCTCTCAGTAAAGTAGGGAGGTAAGTATTCTCCGACGACGAAAACCAACAGTCATTAGATATTACGTCCAAATTTACAAGAACGTATTAATAAGGTAAAAACTGGTTATTGTCTGGATTCTCACCGTTCTGATCGCATCCTATGAATTAATATCTCTGGCAGACATCAGCACGCATCAGTAGATAATTTGTTTGCTGGTTTCTATAACCAACAGCTTGTAACCACGTTAAGTTCATGGATTCGGATTAGATTTGGCTGCGACACAGAATAAGGTCGAAAAACCGCAATGTTTCCACGTCACTCTCACAACGGTGAATCTTGTATGTTATGAATATATACCGTCTAAACTAGTGGTTCCCAGCCGTTATTACTTAGGGACCCCCTTAGAATCCTGTTTTACTCCCTTGGATCCCACTGGCCATTTGATGTTTTAAATAATCCAATCATATTTTTGAAATTGAATATTATTAGGAACCAATAAAAAAAATTGTTAAAATATTTTGTGCATATTTAGGCGCAGGAGTGGCTGTGTGGTAAGTAGCCTGCTTACCAACCACATGATTCTGAGTTCAGTCCCACTGCGTGGTACCTTGGGGAAGCGTCTTCTACTATAGCCTTGGGCCGACCAAAACCTTGTGAGTGAATTTGGTAGACGGAAACTGAAAGAAGCCCGTCGTATATATGTATATGTGTGTGTGTGTGTGTGTGCACATGGTTGATAACCAAAGTTGGTGTATCTACGTCCCTGCAACTTATCGGTTCGGCAAAGGAGCCCGATAGAATATGTACTTGGCTTACAGAGAATAGGTCCTAGGGCTGTGTTTGTTCGACTAAAGGCGGTGCTCCAGCATGGCCGCAGTCAAACGGCTGAAACAAAGGAATAAAAGAATGGTAGAATTATAAACAATTTATTGCACATATCAACACACATCCGTACATACCCCCCACACGCACGCACGCGCACACACACGTGTACACACCTACACACACACACACACATGGATGTATGCGTGTGTTTGAGTGTCTGTGTATACATAGAATTATTTATATATATATATTATTTATACATATATATATGTACATATTTATATGTACGCATACACACACACACACACACACACACACACACACACACACACACACACACACACACACACACACACACACACACACATATATATATATATATATATATATATATATATATATATATATATATATATATACTTGTGTGCAAAGACGCACACAAACGTAGACACATGCACATGCGCACACATTTATACACACAAACATACACATAGACACATATATTTACATATATTGCAGTTGAAGATGTCTTCTGCAGATTTACCATTAAACCGAAGATTTTTATCTGAAGACCATTTTTACAGAAATTTTGTTTAACATACCTTAAATTCTTCAAGCGACTTGAAACTCTAATATTTTAATTATATGTTTCTACGTACATATGCACACACAAACACACAAACACAAACACACACACATTTATGCATATGAATACGGTATATATTATACATACGTCTATTAACATTATATACCTTGTATATGTGTTTATATATATATATATATATATATATATATATATATATATATATGATATTGTGTGTGCATGTATGCATATATGAATATATATATCCGTCTATGTATATATTTATGTTTATATTTGTATGTGTTTTTTTCCTTTCTTTGGTATATACCAAAGTTATTCTCATTTTTGTCGGGTTCAAGACGGTCACTAACGAAGTGACAAGGCTCTTTTGTTTCTGTCCAAACATCACGGGGTATTGGGTGTGTTAATTGTTCGGTGTGTGGGTGTTCGAGTGTGCATAAACTCGCATTCGTATAATGGGTATACATGTTACTTTAATACATCAGTACATGTGTCCTTCATTAATATTTAAGTCTGCTCTACATCTACATGTTATTGTGCACATTCGCTTAAAGCTTGGAATTTCAAACATCGAATCCCTCACTATACCTCTTAATCGATTGTACAGGATAATGCTATTCACTCTGATCTGTTCTTATTTGTAGAACCCCAGGATTTGTAAGTTTTTACGCACATGTGTTGTTACATAATCTGATTTACTTTCGATAATACATAGAAATGACAATCTATAGCCTGGATACAAAAGTTGTAGATTTTTTTCCATTAATTCTCCAAAGATGCTTTTTGTCTCAAGCAAATTTTTGGCAAGATCTTCACATCCATCTAGCAGCCGATCTCTACATCCGTGTATGACCTCTGCCTGTCCCATGCAAGATGTGAATAATTAGATTAATTTCAGTAGTTACAAGCTCATTGTTGTGTTGAATACCGTGCAAGTGTAAGTTTTCCCTTGTAACGTTTTATCTGGAATGCGTTAATATCTTAGCATCAATAGCTAACGCTAACGTTGGGCACGTTAAAAATCTTATAGCACATACATGCTAAGGGTAAGTGTTACCATTCTAGAGCTAGTAAATTTCTGGTTATGTACGTGATAAGTTGTGATTATGTTTCTTTTTCTAATTTTCTATCGTAGATTAGGTGGGCTGTTCACCATATAAAACAACATCTTACTGAAGCCATGTCTAGCTAGTGTCCCGGTCAAAAATGTACTTGACTGAGGATAGATCAGATATTATTCTTACTTATGCTAGTTTCCAAGTTCGTAATTATTACAGAGGTTGAGTGGAAACTTTGGAAATATACACGCATACATACATACATACATACATACATACATACATACATACATACATACATACATACATCATTTGCAGTACGAGTGCTGCTTCCAACATCTACAATACTTGATTGGTCTGTAGAAGAAATTCACTCCATAGACATTAAAATCCGCAAGATTCTAAATCTTCATAGAAATAGTGATATCGACAGGCCCTACCTCAGAAGAGATAAAGGAGGTAGAGGCTTGTGATCAGCGCAGGCAGCATTCGAATGTCGCATTCTCTCTATCTCTCTCTCTCTCTCTCTCTCTCTCTCTCTCTCTCTCTCAGACAGCACTTGCTAAACAACAACAGCAAAAATAAATACATTAACTTAGTGGTGAAAACTGAAGAAAACAATATCCTACGTTGCAAGTGAGTTCCTCAGGAAGCAATCTCTTCCTGATGACCTCCCATACAACTCCAGGACTTATTCTTTGTAAGCCTAATACTTATTCTATCGGTCTCATTTGCTGAATCGCTAAGTTACGGGGACTTGAACACACCAGCATCAGTTGCAAGCGATGATGGGGGACAAACACACACACATTATGTATATATATATATATATATATATATATATATATATATATATATATATATATATATATATACACATACATACATATATATATATATATATATATATATATATATATATATATATATATATATATATATATATATATATATATATATATATATATATATATATATATGTATATATATATATATATATACGACGGGCTTCTTTTCCGTCTACCAAATCCACTCACAAGGATTTGGTCACAAGGCTATAGTAGAAGACACTCGCCCAAGGTGCCACGCATTGGGAATGAACCCGGAGCCATGTGGTTAGCAAGCAAGCTACTTACTACACAGCCACTCCTGCGTCTCTCTCTCTCTCTCTCTCTCTCTCTCTCTCTCTCTCTCTCTCTCTCTCTCTCTCTCTCTCTCTCTCTCTCTCTCTCTCTCTCTATATATATATATATATATATATATATATATATATATATATATATATATATATATATATATACATACATATATATATATATATATATATATACATACATATATATATATATATATATATATATATATATATATATATATATATATATATATATATATATATATATATATATATATATATATATGTAAGCTCACACGGATCCTGGCCTTTCAACTGGATTTGGAGTACCCAACTGCCGGAATCTTTTGTACCTCGGATTACTGTTCCTGTTGGATCACGCCTTTCCTGCACCTTGATTATATATATTATACATTAAGACCCAAGGTTTTATCTTCTTATTTGAATCGTTTCGATTACGCTGACTTGGTCCTCAGTGAAGATATCGGAGCCTAAGTTCAAATCATTTGAGCGCTACAAAGTGTTTTCTGTATTAAGATTCTCTCGATCTCATCTGTTGACTCTCTCTCTCTCTCTCTTTCTCGATGTATGTATGTATGTATGTATGTATGTATGTATGTATGTATGTATGTATGTATGTATGTATGTGTATATAAAGGCAGACACGTGGAAGTCATAATAATAACCAACTACGAGACTTCGGGTTCAACGATCCTCTATTCTTCAAATACCTCAAAATGGATTTAATGAACTTTAGAATCATTGAACATTTTCGTTTCCGATTTCGCACTCTATCTTTCCCTCTGTTCTCCTCTTTGTCTATATCCGCCTTCTTCGTTCTGATGACGCCTGCCATTTGCAACGAGGTAAATACATATTGGCCTCAACTATGGTACACAGAAACAGCTGTGATAGAACAGTCAGCTACAACGTTGCATAAGATAATTCCGCATGGATAGAGAAGACCGTTGGGATCTTCAGTGACTTTGTTTCGTACACCGATTGAACAGACGTTGACGTTGACGTTGAAGTGAAGGCGCGTGGCTCAGTGGTTAGGGCACTCGGTTCACGATCCTAAGGTTCTGAGTTCGATATCTGGCTGCGGGTTGTGTCCTTGAGCAAGACACTTTATTTCACGTTGCTCCAGTTCACTCAGTTGGCAAAAATGAGTTGCATCTGTAATTCGAAGGACTGGCTTTTTCACATTCTTTGTCACGCTGAATCTCACTGAGAACTACGTTAAGAGTAGACGTGTCTGTGGAGTGCTCAGCCACTTGCACGTTAATTTCACGAACAGGCTATTCCCGGTCAGGCTGACTGGATCAACTGGAGCAGTCCTCGTCGTAACCGACGGAGTAGCAGTTAACGTTGAAGCTTTAGTATGATGAACAATGTTCTTGTGTTACAGAAATTATTTTCTTATGGTGGTGTAATAGCTAATTTCAACGTTGGATAAATTCACAAAGCGAGGGAATGACTGTCTCGATTTTAAGAAACTTTTCGTATGACGAGGAAAGACATTTCATTTAACCGCAGACATTAGTTTTGTATGGTAAAAGAACGGTTTTGGATAAAGTTCTTCCCCGTGATAAGGAAAGACATTGTTTTCGTTTCATATGGCAATAAAATACATTATTTTGACACTGCAGAAATAAATTTTGTCTGGTGAAGGAACGTGTTCATTTTTCCTGTCACAAAATTTGCTTGCCTTTTTGCGATAGAACAATTATTTCCTACGTTAGACACAGTAATTTCGCATGGTGAGGAAAGACGTGTCGGTATATTAAATACATTTATTTTCACCTGGCGAGGGGAGACATAACTTTGACGTTCCAGGACTTAATTTTGTATTATGAGGGAACGTCTTTTCTGATGTTGGATGACGTCACTCTGCATGTTGAGGGAAGACGTGTCAGAATTTTAGACACCATTTTTTTTTTTTTTTTGCATGACAAGGAATTAGTTTCGTATGGGGAGGGAGCATTAGCCCAGAGGTTGCAGAAATGAGTTTGGTACGGAGGTGAAATAGTTTTGAAATATGAGTTCTTTCTTGGAAATACAGCATCACAGACAGCTCGGAATATTAACGGAGTATTTCATTCTAATGTTATTACACAGCAGACAGTATCAAATTGGTTTGCAAAATTTCGTTCTGGTAACTTTGACCTCACAAATGAGCAACGCAGTCGACCAGAAATAAAGGTGGATAATGACAAACTGAAAGCCACCGCCGAGTCAGATCCATCTCAAAGTGCCCGTGAATCATCGTTGTTGTTTGGTGTTAGCAAGCAAATAATATTGACTCACCTGGTTCAAATCGGTAAAGTGAAAAAATTGAAATAGTGGGTTCCACATGAACTCAATGAAAATCAGAAACGGTAATGTTTGGAAGCTTGCATTATACTACTTTCTCGGCACAAAAATTAATCACTTTTGAATCGAATTATAACACGTGATGAGAAATGAATCCAATACAACAACCGTAAACATTCAGCACAATGGTTGGACAAAGGCGAGCCACCAAAACCCAGTCCAGAAAGTAAAATTCTCCAAAAGAATCTGATAGTGTATGGTTGGTGGTCTGGCGCAGGTGTGATCCATTATAATTTCATTAAACCTGGCTCATCAATCACGGCCGAAGTATACAACAGCCAACTGGACCAAATGATGCAGAAACTTACAAAGCAACAGCCTAGATTAGTCAACAGATCCACTCCTATTTTATTGCAAGACAACGCCAGACCACAGAGAGAGAGAGAGAAAGGGAGAGAGAGAGAAAGGGAGAGAGAGAGAAAGGGAGAGAGAGAGAAAGGGAGAGAGAGAGAAAGGGAGAGAGAGAGTGACAACTTTGAACTATGGCATCTCAGATGAGAATATGAAAATCATCGCCACCATATACTGAAAACCATCAATGTTTGTGCAAATCACAAACAGTCCAACTAAACAGTTTCCAACGACAACAACAGGACTTGTTCGGGGAGAAACCCTTACGCTTTTCTTTTTGTTGCTGCTGTAAACTCCATTCTTTGGCGAAGTTGTGACCCCATCGAAGAGAAAAAACTTTAAAATCAAGTATAAGTGATGGTTGGCACTCCGTCGGTTACGACGACGAGGGTTCCAGTTGATCCGATCAACGGAACAGCTTGCTCGTGAAATTAACGTGCAAGTGACTGAGCACTCCACAGACACGCGTACCCTTAACGTAGTTCTCGGGGAGATTCTGTGTGACACAGAGTGTGACAAGGCTGGCTCCTTTGAAGTACAGGTACAACAGAAACAGGAAGTAAGAGTGAGAGAAAGTTGTGGTGAAAGAGTACAGCAGGGTTCGCCACAACCCCCCTGCCGGAGCCTTGTGGAACTTTAGGTGTTTTCGCTCAATAAACACTTACAACGCCTGGTCTGGGAATCGAAACCGCGATCCAACGACCGCGAGTCCGCTGCCCTAACCACTGGGCCATTGCGCCTCCACAGTATAAGTGAGGAAGACAGTAGAATGATATGTAAACTTTAGCCTCGACTATGCTGATGGTCCTGCCCTCACAACTCACCAATTACGTAATGTGCAAAACCTGTTAACATAGATTTACAATGTTGCATGTAAAGTTGGTCTCAATGCCAAGAAGGCTGAATTCAGGACCATCAATGACGATGAAATCCACCGCCGGCCAGTTTGTTCCAACGATGGTACAAACTCAAAATGTTAATAACTTTAAGCATCTTGCATCCTATGTTTCTGACCGTAACAAAAACTTCCTTACGAGAAAGGGGAAAACCTGGGGGTATTTGTAATAAGTTTCAAAATATCTGGCTATCAAATATTTCAAAGTCAATAACGCTTGTCTGCTTCAGAGCATGCGTTGAGAACATTCTTCTCTATGGAGCCAAAACTTGGACGATAAAAAAACAACATAAAGATTATCTTAAGGGTTTATGCGCTAGTTCTCACGAGGATTCAAAACAAGGCCACAGAGGAGATTTATGGACGCATTCAATCCATCTCTACTATCGTTACTCAAAGTAGGCTTGCTTTGCAGGCCCTTATAATCATGATAGGGGACATATTTTGAGGGATATCTCTACCGTAATAAAGGATGAGGGCCACACAACAACATTGACGTAATTGGCTGAGAGGTACACTGAAAAACTGAGGAACTACAAAAATTAATCGGGGACAGAGTCATTGTGAGACATGTCTCGGCTGTGGCCTCTTGAAGGAAAAAATACACACACACACACACACACACACGCACCACAGATACACACACACATACACACACACACACACATAGGGGGTGGCCCCCAAAATGAATACCTATAGGAATAATGAATAATGAGTATAATATGAGTGTCAATTAAAATACATTTCGTTTTCAAAATTTAATAAAATTTAACAGACAGAACTTCATTCTTTTAAGATCGCCTGTTTCAAACTAATGACCGTTCTGGTTCAAACACTTCTGATAAGGCGAAACAATGGAATAATAAACACCAAGAAACATTTCGTTCGGTATTTGTCCAAATTCTTGGTCAACAGCTGCCTTCAAGTGACGGATAGTCGCGTGGGGCTCCCTTCTAAATTGGTTTTACATTTTGGCTGCGTATTCAAACTTCCTTCAGGAAACAATTTCGTATAAATTTCTTTTGTTCAAAGCTGAGACCTCCTTCATTATTTCTAATAGAAATGAAAACTGAGTGAGTTACGTGACGTGGAAGCGTTTCTTGCTACCAACCATTGTTATAAATACGCACACACACACACACACACACACACACACATATTCTTTTACTCGTTTACTTTTTTACGTATTTCAGTCATTTGATTGTGGCCATACTGGAGCACCGCCTTTAGTCGAGCAAATCGACCCCAGGACATATTCCTTGTAAGCATGGTACTTATTCTATCGGTGTCTTTTGCCGAACCGCTAGGTTACAGGGATGTAAACGCACAAGAATCGGTTGTCAGGCAAAGTTGGGGGGACAAACACAGACAAACATATTCACACGCATATGTGTGTGTGTATATATATATATATATATATATATATATATATATATATATATATAAACTTTGATATGTTTCGACCAAAGATTGGTCCGGGCCATGTCTAACTTAATAGCACCACCTGATAGGATTAGCATAATCTTTTTTTTTTAATCAAGTTTTGTGGTATCATGGTCCATTCGAGTAGAGAGTTCTTGTCGAGTGAGTTGTATCCAGGTATATGTAGGTTATCTGGTATTCCTTGAAGAAATTTGTCCAGATTCTGTTTAAAGGTGATGTGATCTTTTTCCTCTTTGATCTGTTTCAGGACGATATTAAATAGGGCAGGGCCTGTTGAGGAAAAGAAATTGTTTTGCAGTGTTCTTATGTATTGTGATCCTGAATTGAGTAGGGGGCATATGGCCCGTGGTCCTAGCCTTGGATGAATTTTGACTATTTTGACAGAAGGATATTATGACATTTGACAATTTTGACAGTAGGATATTATGGTCAACTCTGTCGAACCCTTTACTGAAGTCAAGATATATGATATCAGAGTTCCCACCTGATCCCAAGGCATTAAGGACATCATCGATGTGGTGTAAGAGCTGTGTTAGACAGTCCCTACCTCAACGGAAGCCATGCTGGTTTGAATTTAGGAGATTTTGGCTCTCCAGGAAGCCAGCAATCCTTGATCTCACCACACTTTCAAACATTTTGATGATGTAGGAGGTGAGTTGACTGTGAGAGATCTGTTTTCCTGTTTGAAAAACCGGAATGACAGACTAGGATGAGAAATGTTTTAGTATATAACCTGATTCTAAAGAATTTCTCCAGAGGTTGGTCAGAGGGACTACGAGATGGTGTCTACATTCCTTTAAGAGACTAGCGGGGAATCTACTAGGGCCAACAACAGAATAATATTTGATACAGGTGAGAGCATAAGTGCAAAACAAGGTGGAAAAGTGGAATAAATAGTACTCGAATATCGAATGCAGAATAATATACTTTATGTTAAAGCTGCAAAATTATCCCAAAGCTGTTACTCCGAGTTAAGATCTTAATTCAGTTTCCATCACAGCAGCCGAACGAACAGGAACCTGAAGCACTGAATAACAGTTCTGTCACTGTCTCTGTCTGTCTGTCTCTCTCTCTCTCTCTCTCTCTCTATATATATATATATATATATCTGTGTGTGTGTGTGTGTGTGTGTGTGTGTGTGTGTGTGTGTGTGTGTGTGTGTGTGTGAGTGTGTATATTTATGTATATATATATATATATACAGCTGAAATTTGTAGAAAAACAAAAGACGAAGACAAGTGTATGAACAACAAGCAAGTGTATTAGTTTGATGCTCAGGAAAATAAAAAAAAGTCTTTTACGTTTCGAGCCTATGCTCTTCAGCAGAAAGGAATAAGAGAAAATAAACAGAGAGATAATGAAAGAAAACCTGTTGATTTCAGCGGTCCAGCATGGCGAATGATTAGAGAAAAAAGTTCGAAAGAAAGGGAGAATATAATAAGAAAAAGTGGCTGAAAGAAAGAGAGGTGCAGGTGATCCCTAATGAAGGTGTGCGTGTGTGTATGTGTATGTGTATGTGTGTGTAGGTGTGTGTGTGTGAATAGAGGTTAGCTAATCTGACATGTTTGAGTGTGTGCGTATGTAAGTGTGTGGGTCTGTAACGTGTGTGTGTGTGTTGTGTCTTGCAGTTGAGGTGTGCTTTTTCACGTGGTGTGTGTACATGTGTATGTGTGTGTGTGTACCTGTGACCAAACTGTGCATGTGTATGCTGTATATATGTGGACGAAAGTTATCCTTGTCAATGTATGCAGTGTGTGTTAATGCGTGTTGCGCGTGCATGTATATATTGTCTGTGTTTAGGTATTATGTGCTTGTGTGGGTGTGAGAGTGTGCATGATGGTGTGTGGTGTGTGTACTGAGTTAAACAGTGGGACTACTCATATAATGGTATGTGTGGTGACGTTATTGAAAATTGTGTGTGGGTGTGTGGATGATGTGTGGTGTGGATGCTGGAAGTGGTCAGTGCTAGTGTGTGGAGTGGTGTGGGAGGGTATCAGTGAAGATAGAAGGTAAGTGTTAGATGAAGAGAGGAGGGAGTTAGCACATATGGCGCAAAGGAGTGAAGAGAGAAGCTTAGTTCGTGTTCGCGGTGAAGGCGGGAGTCCGGATGATCCCTGTGTAAAGACAGTCCAAACACAGACAAATGCTGTTGTGAATCACCAGTAGGGTGGAAATGGCACAAGATAGAGGTGTTATTGCCGAGTCTGATGTTTTTGAGGTGCTTCGCGAACCAGTCAGCCAAGTGGCGTCCCGTTTGACCGATGTACAGGGAAGGGCAGAAAGAGCAGGGGATGCAGCAAATGACGTTACTAGAAGTGCAGGTAAAGGAGTCGGTAATGTGATAGGAACCATGATGGGTGCTGTGAGTTACAACAACGTAGTGGGAGCATATATGTATGTGTGTATATATATATATATATATATATATATATATATATATATATATATATATATATATATATATAGATAGATAGATAGATAGATAGATAGATAGATAGATAGATAGATAGATAGATAGATAGATATAGATATAGATACAGATATATTCTTTGCATATATAAACTTAGATATTTAGGTAAGTTTCAGCCAGGATTGTCCCAGAGCATGCTTAACTTAACATCGCCGCCTAGAAAAGACATTTTATAATGTTTAATGCTAGTGATTGTTTGGTCACAATAGTCCATTCAAGCAAAGAGTTATTGTGTGTAGAGATATATTCGAGTGTAAGGTGGTTTATCTGGAATTTGTTGCAGATATTCATCTAGGGACCGTTTGAATGTTTTGAGATTTTTTCCTTCTCTTATGTGTCTTAGCATGATGTTAAAGAGAGCAGCGTAAGTTGAGGTGAAGAAGTTCTGTGTTTGTGTTGTGAAGGCTACTTTCCTTGGGATTGATCGCTGGCCACAACTTTTATAATGTTCCGTTTCGTGTAGGGAGACCACAACGGACAACAGTATTCAAAGTGAGGACGTGCAGAGGTGGAGACGAGAATGATAATGGTAGGAGCTTGTGTAGACCGAAAGACGAGAATGATAATGGTAGGAACTTGTGTAGACCGAAAGACGAGAATGATAATGGTAGGAGCTTGTGTAGACCGAAAGACGAGAATGATAATGGTAGGAGCTTGTGTAGACCGAAAGATCCTGAGGATCCAGGAGCACGCCCTGCGGGTCATGCCGACTTTGTTGTTTACCTGTTGCACTCCAGGTTGAGTTTTTGTCTTAGCGGTGTTTGATGTGTCAAGGTTTTTGCCCAAGAGAAGTGTGTGTGTGTGTCTGTGCTTAAACGCTGCCTCTTCAGCGAAGGGGATTCATTCAAATTTACTCAAGTTTAGATGCATATTGTGATTTCATTCCCAATCGGGTAACTGCGAGCAGATCTCATTGGAGATTCGTCCCGTCTATGTCCATGCAGATGACTTTCAGAAGCTTAGAGTCACCTGCAGAAATCATAATACTGGTGTGTTGTGGGACTCCACTGATTATTCTTGACTCTTGTTGAGCTGCACCGAACACCATCTATCGCTACATGCTGGGATATATATATATATATATATATATAATAATATTATTAGGGACAAAATCCAAAATTACAGGTAAAAAACTCAATTAAAATCAATTTATAAAAAATTATATATATATATATTATATATATATGTTTGTGTTTGGTTCAAACGCTCTAATTGCTGACAGTAGACTTGAGCATTGATTGTTGCATTAGGTGGTAACAATTCAAAGTGAATTACTTCTTTGCAATCCCACCAGATAGAGAGAAGAACCTTTTTTCCATGAAGTTCCCTTCTCGGTTGTGGTTGAGCTTTTTCCCTTTTATCAAGCCACTGTTTACGATGTTTAACATTTCGATAGAAGATCCATTTTTCGTCACCAGTCACAAGTCTATCCAAAAATGGTGAAATGAGTTCGCGAGAATGGAGAGAAGAGCAGATGTCAACTCGGGATTTGCGGTTGCTTTCGGACAATTCACGAGGCACCTATTTTCCAAGTTTAGGAACCTTTCCAAGTTGTTAAAGATGACGACGAACAGTTGTATGGTTTGAACTAAGCTTTATTGCCAATTCTTCAACTGATAATGCATGATTTTCTTCAAGTAATGCTTCAAGGAGCTTAACATCAAACTCAACTGTTCGATCTTCATCTTGAAGGCTGAAATCTCCACTTCTGAATTTTGCAAACCATCTTCTGCAAGTTCTTTCATTCAAGCATTCTTTCCCATAAACTGATTGTATGGTTCGAGTCGCTTTGGCTGCAGAGTTTCCTTTTTTGTACTCATAAAGCATTGTATGCCTCAGATGCTGTTTGGATACTTCCTTGTTAGAAAGGGTTTTAATCAAAGAAATTTTAATTCTATTATTCTGTAAAATAATATTTAATTAGTTTAAATGTACACAAATGCATAAAAATAATTTTTAATCCCATTAGACATTCTAAAATACTATTAAATTTCATTCAATTTTAAAAAAGGTAAAATCGAACAGGACTTATGGGATGACCTGAGACGTTTGTTTCGATGATGATAATTTCAGATGTTTAATCAACTGAAATTTCTGCTCATTTTGTTATGTTGTATGTGGTTGAGTATTCCACAGACACATGTAGAAACAGCGTGATATATGTGTGTGACGAAACCGTACCTTTGAAATTAATCCGGTAGGATTCCTCGCAGTCCCTATCTACCTACTTTCATTCACAGAGCATAGAAGGGGGACAAGGCCATGCTCTACTTGTAACATATGCATGCTGGGGGAGCGAACTCAAGACACCGAGAACTGTTTAATAGCATCATATACATATACATAACTGTCATATATCCTTAATACAATGGTGTTAGACAGACATCTACTGGCTGTGACAAGGACATTCAAATACACATATGTACACACACACACACACAGGCACATGCAGAGCAACTCACACATTTATGATACCATATCACAAATACCCAAGTCCACCCACCAACACACAAACGCACGCACACACACAAATATTCACATAAAAATGGTACACAGAGACACAATCTGAAATATATAACTTCACACACAAATACATATACATTCTCCTACGTATATATGTGTGCGTGTGCATGAGTGGGCGCGCACGTTATTGCGTCCGGGTCGATGTTTCAAATTTTACCTGATCTTAGTGGATTGTAAATTATGACGTAATCTTTCGTGACTACATAAAAATCAATAAAATCTACCGAAACAGCTGTAACAACTGTTAAAACAGTTGGCAAATAGTTTTAAACGCCATTTCTCTTTACTTTGCATACATACAAACATACACAAATACACATATACATACATAGGTACAGACATGTATATGTAGGTGTGTGTATATATATATATATATATATATATATATATATATATATATATATATATATATATATATATATATATATATATATATATATGTGTGTGTGTAGATAGATAGATAGATAGATAGATAGATAGATAGATAGATAGATAGATAGATATACAGAGTTGGCCAAAGGTTACCTGACAGTAAGTCAAAATTCCATAAATACTATCTGTAATTCTGTATTGAGTCGAATGGAAAAACGGTGTCGCTCAAGAAGGACTTCAGTTTGAACAATTTTCATTTTTTTATATTTAGACGCCTTTCTTAAATTCATTGAGTTGTTTAATATATATATAAATCTTGGAATAAAATGGTTTTCATTTACTGTCAGCTCACTTTTGGCCAACCCTGCATATATATATATATATATATATATATTTATTTATTTATTTATTTATGTGCTTCAGCCAAGTGGCTGCGGTCATGCTGGTGCACCACCGTGATTTTCACGTTCCTTGCATGGCTCTTCTCCCCCACCTGACATGGTCCAATCAAGAGTTTTGATGGCACATCTGGTGTATAAGAGAATTTGACACAGCTGCCCTAAACTGCGTCTCATTACGAGCCATTGGTTCGTCTGGTATCGTGGAGAGGAAAGCGTCAAGTTTTGTCTTGAAGACTTCCGCATCCATGTCTTGCATGTCTCTCAAATGTTTTGGCAGGGCATTGAAGAGCTGAGGTCCTCTGAAACCGAGGCTGCTGCAGTATCTCGTTCTTATGTGAGATGCAGTGGACGGCACCCTTGGCACCATGCAGTGGCGACCCGTGCGGGCATTCCTGTAGTACTTGATACCAAAGTTTGGCACCAGTCCTTCCAGTATTTTCCATATGTATATAATTACATATCTCTCCCGCCTGCGCTCCAGGGAGTAGAGACCTAGTGCCTTCAGTCGCTCCATGTAGTTCATCTGTTGGACTGTGGCGATCTTTTTTGTATAGTGCCGCTATGTATGTATGTATTTATGTATGTATGTCTAAATATGTGTGTGTGTATATATATATATTCTTTTATTCGTTTCAGTCATTTGACTGCGGCCATGCTGGAGCACCGCTTTTAGTCGAGCAAATCGGCCCCTGGACTTATTTTTGTAAGCCTAGTACTTATTCTATCGCTCTCTTTTTGCCGAACCACTAGATTACGGTGATGTAAACACACACACACACACACACGCACGCACGCGCACACACACACACACACATCTATACAACGGGCTTCTTTCACTTTCCATCTGCCAAATCCACTCACAAGGCTTTGGATGGCCCGAGGCTATAGTAGAAGACACTTGCCCAAAGTGCCACGCAGTGGGACTGAATCCGGAACCATGTGGTTGGTAAGCAAGCTACTTACCACACAGTCACTCCTGTATATGTTTATATCTATGTGTGCGTGTGTGTATATATGTACATGCTTATATCTATGTATATATGTATATATCCATGTGTATGCTTATATGTATGTGTGTTTACATATATATATATATATACACATATATATATATATATACATATATATATATATATATATATATATATATATATATATATATGTATATATTCTTTTATTCTTTTATTTGTTTCAGTCAATTGACTGCGGCCATGCTGGAGCACTGCCTTCAGTCTAACAAATCAAACCTAGGTCTTATTTTTTGTAATCCTATTACTTATTCTATCCTTCACTTTTGCCGAACCGCTATGTTACAGGGACGTAAAAACACCAGCGTCAGTTGGCAAGCGATGTTGGGGGTGGGGACAAACACAGACACACAAACACACACACACACGCGTGAGCACACACACACACGCGCGCGAGAACACACACACACACATACATACATACATACATACATACATATATATATATATATATATATATATATATATATATATATATATATATATATATATATGGCGTAGGAGTGGCTGTGTGGTAAGTAGCTTGCTTACGAACCACATGGTTCCGGATTCAGTCCCACTGCGTGACACCTTGGGCGAGTGTCTTCTACTATAGCCTCAGACCGACGAAAGCCGTATATATGTATATATATATATATGTGTGTGTGTGTGTGTATATGTTTGTGTGTCTGTGTTTGTCCCCCTAACATCACTTGACAACCGATAGAATAAGTACTAGACTTACAAAGAATAAGTCCTGGGGTCGATTTGCTCAACTAAAAGCGGTGCTCCAGCATGGCCACAGTCAAATGACTGAAACAAGTAAAAGAGTAAAAGAGTAAAGAGTATATAAATGCAACAAAAAGAGAATAGAGGCTATTAAAACGTTCGGACAAATAGACGATACAAAAGAGGACAAGAGAAACGACAATTACAAGGACAGGCACAAAAAAGACGGGTCATTCTTGGCTTCTTTCATCAGTCAAGACGTCACGTCCATTTCGGGTAGATACACTTATATATATGTATACATGGATTCAGGGGAATAATTTCGGGCAGTTACACTCATATATATATATATATGTATGTATAAATATATAAAAAGATAAAGAGAGCAATCACACTCACTCTCACTTCATACTAAAACTCTCCGCCTATATATATAATAATCGATTCCTTTACTATTTCTGTCTCCGATGAAGGGAAGTACTGGATCTTCCCAGAAACAGCTGTAAGACTCTATCCATAAAATATATTATCCAACTTTACCATTGCTCTCTTTATCTTTTTATATATTTATAAATGCACACGCTAATACACGACTTATAATCCCCAATCCTGTTCCTACAACGACTGGGGCAAACTAGTCGGTATACAGCACTTACTCGGTATTACCTGTATCCTCTTGGGTTTGGTTAAATCCAATATCCTCCTCAGCCTTGTTATATATATATATATATATATATATATATATATATATATATATTTATATATATATACATGCATTCAGGTGGATAATTATAATCCAGGCTATTGCATACTCGGTTCATGTAGAAACTTGGTTGCCATTGTATTCAGTAAACAGAAGAAACATCAATTAAACTTGATTAGAAATGGGAGTACTTCGCAAATCCCAGGTATAATAGACACACAAAATACACACAAACACACACACACACGTTGTATATGTATATTGAACTAATTAGTATATGTTAATTAGTGTGTTGAGTAAAGCGCTTTCGCAGTGTTGGGCTACCTGGTGTCATCCACAGCTGGGGTATATTGCCTCTGGATCTACGTCAGGAATTCTGCAGTTTTGGTTGAGATAATACTAACTGATGTAGGGCGGCGAGGTGGCAGAATGGTAAGCATGCCGGATGAAATGCTTAGCGGTATTTCGTCTCTTTTTACGTTCTGAGTTCAAATTCTGCCGAGGTCGACTTTGCCTTTCATCCTTTCGGGGTCAATTAAATAAATACCAATCACACACTGGAGTCGATATAATCGACTTAATCCCTTTGTCCGTCCTTGTTTGTCTCTTCTATGTTTATCCTCCTGTGGGGAATAAAGAAATAAATAATAACTGATGAAGGAATTATATATATCGCCATGTTGGACCACTGAACTCAACAGATTCTTTTTCATTCTCTCTCTATTTATTTCCTCTTATTCCTTTCTGTCAAAGAGCATCGGCTCGAAACGTAAAAGACCTTTCCATTTTTCATGGGCGTCACATACATACATACATACATACACACACACACACACACACACACACACACACACATATATATATATATATATATATATATATATATATATATATACATGTATATATATATGTATATATATATATATATATATATATATATATATATATATATATATATATAATATATATACATATATATATATATATATATATATATATATATATATAACTATTTCTCTCTTTCCCAGACATACACATAAACGAATATACAGACACTCACGCACTTACGTACTCACCCTCGCACGAACACAACACATTCCACTTACATACAAATGTATACACACACACACATACGTGCGCGCATCCCCCCCCCCACATAAATATAATGACTGTGTCGTAAGAAGCTTGCTTACCAACCACATGGTTCTGTGTTCAGTCCCACTGCGTGGCACCTTAGGCAAGTGTCTCCTATTATAGCCTCGGGCTGACCAAAGCCTTGTGAGTGAATTTGGTAGACGGAAACTGAAAGAAAGCCGTCGTACATACAAACACACACACACATATTTATGTATAAATTTGTGTCTGTTAGTGTTTACGTCTCCGTAACCTAGCGGTTCGGCATTAAGAGACCGATAGAATAAGTACTAAGCTAACAAAGAAGAAGTCCCGCGGTCGATTTGTTCGACTAAAGGCGAGGTGCTCCAACATAACCACAGTCAAATGACTGAAACAAGTAAAAGAATAAAAAAACTATATAAGGCTAAACTCTTTATGAGCGACAAACCCAGAGGTACCCCATAAACAGGCCTATCTAGAAGACCCAAAAGAATGGACTCCTCACTCATATCTCTATCAAACCATGAGTAAAAATATATATATATATATATATATATATATATATATATATATATATATATATATATATATATATATATATATATATATATATATATCACATAAAGGTACACATACATTGACTCTAACACACACAAACATACATCTACACATAAGCCTGAACAGACGATGCAATTAAACACACACATATTCAGACGCATGTTTGCCGACACGTGCCCGAGCACACACACACACACACACACGTATGCAGGTAAATGTGTGTGTGTTTGTGTGTGTATATATTTATGTATATATATGGGAGAATATACAAAAAATAACAACAGACGAGGACAGGTGGTGTAAATAACAAAAGTATATATTAGTATGACGCTCGGGAATACGGAAAGTCTTTGACGTTTCGAGCTACGCTCTTCAACAGAAAGAATACGGAGACAAGGAGAAAAACACGGAGAAAAAAAATATATATGTATATCTGTCTATCTATCTATCTATCTATCTATCTATCTTTCTTTCTTTCTTTCTTTCTATCTATCTATCTATCTATCTATCTATCTATCTATCTATCTATCTATCTATCTATCTATCTATCTATATATATATATATATATATATAATTTAAAATAACGTACGTATTTATACACAAAAGATGTGACCTTTATACATACATACATACATACATACATACATACATGCCCTAGCATGGCCGCAGCCAAATGACTGAAACAAGTAAAAGAGTATATATATATATATATACATAGTTAAAAAAGGATTCAGATGGAATCGGGTACATGAAAAGATATGCACTACGTCGGGTTGCATAAACCTGTGGTTCCGGCCTATGTGAGAAAACCAGCCCTATGAATATTTAGCTCCTATGGGGCTGGTCCAAAGCACGCGTTACGTTGAATAGTATGTTGTTGGTATACTCTAGGGTGTCCGACAAGTCGTATATCTCCTTGGTGTATTATAATTAAATGAATAAGAACAGACGATGGGTAAGTATCCATCGTCTGTTATCCATCGTCTGTTACTATTCATTTGATTATATATATGTGTGTTTGTGTGTGTGTGTGTCTCTGTGTGTATACAGTGAGTTTCCTTGCAGTTTACGTCTACCAAATTCACTTCCAAGACTTTGGTCGGCCTAGGGGTAGCTATAGTAAAAAACACTTGCCGAAGGTGCCACGCAGTGGGACCGAACATGAGACCATGTGGTTGCAAAGCGAGTTTCTTTGTCACACGCATACATACAACAAATTACACACACACACACACACACACACACACAAATACATTTCCGTACACAAGACTATCTGCATACACAGACACCTACATACACACACACACACTCACCTCCTACGAACATAACAACAATGTCACACCTACATATTTTGTCACACCTACAGGTATAGTGTCACAAAACAAGCTAGTGTACCACATAGCGAATGTCTCACGCAGGCCTACAGTGTCATCACAACTATAGTGTAACACAGCTAAAGTATCATACAGCGATAGTATTACACACAACTACGCAGTCACAGTTATTGTGTTACGTGCTCAGTAACTGTGTCACACGGCTGTTGTGTCATACACTGCTACAGCCTTGACACAGAATAATTGTGTCACACACAAAGCATTAGCGTAACACAGCGAAAGCTTCATACGGTTATAGTACCACACACAACTACTGTACCTAAGTGCTATTGCATTACATTATTCTGTCACACGTATTGTGTCACAGATATTGTGTCACACATGTTGTGTCTCACAGCAACTTGTTTAAGCACACACAACTATAGTGTTGTGAAAAATCCCCACAAATAGTTATTGTAACACTCAAATATCGTTACGCAGTTATAATGTGACACACGCAAATACACCTGTCACATACATCTATTATGTCTCA
>NC_142928.1:197980616-197993116 GCF_046866305.1 Octopus bimaculoides
CTACTGGTTCAAATCTTCCCGACACACAGGAGCTGGAAGTACCCCACAACCGGAATATTCCAACAGATGGCCATCCATGCTCGTCATCAAATAACCAAAAGAAAAAGAATGAAAAATGGTCTAGGGAAGATAATAAAGAAGTTCTTAGAGCCTTCTACCGTGCCATATATTTCCCTACAGATAAATCTAATACTGTACAAACCTACTTAAACTGGAGACAGAAACACCTTGCAGTAAGACCCTACATAGACAGTAATAAACTTGCCAACGTCAGAAGAAACATTATAAAAAAAAAATTACTAACTGAAGTAGAGATTGACCAAATTAAGCAAGCAGTAAAGGATAAAAAGAATGAAACTGCAGCTAAAGAAGATACTACAGAGGAAATAATTATAAACCAGCCCAAGGCTGATGAAAATACAGTAATAATTGAAAGAGTTAAGGTAACTGATAGGCAAAATAAAATACTCTCTGAACCAACCATAAACACTAAGGCAGGTGAAAATCAAATAGATGAAGGAAGTCATACAGAAATCGACGCAACAGAACTACATGATCTAAAAAATCAAATCATGATTGAATGGCTGAAAATTAAAGAAACTAGTATGAATGAACGCGACACTCTCCCCAAAATTCGCAATTCTAACCAAAACCTGAAAATAATTGGTAAAATCCGCCTTGCACTTAAGGATATAATTTCAGCTAATGATGTTGATATTACAGATCTCAACCACCTGTACTATGCATCCGCAAGAATCTCAACGATTCTATGTGGTGAAAAGATTAGAAAAAGACAACACTCCCACAAAAAGCCTTCTTGGCAAGAACGCATTCAACACCAAATTAAGCTGCTTAGATCTGACATAGAATGTTTGAAAAACCTTAAATTTGACAAGAGTATCAAACCTACAAAGACCCAAAAACTAAAGAAAAAATATAACATGAAAACCATAGTTGACATTGATGCCACCATAGAAACCATCAAGCAAAAGGTATGTGCTAAAGCTGCCCGCATAGCAAGGTATGAAAAGCGTGTTAAATTCTTCCGAGATAATAACATGTTCAAAAATAACCCCAAAAATTTCTACAGGAAGATAGGGAAAACACCAGTAACAATAAAGTCTGTCCCATCAAAAGAAGAAGTGCAAGAATTTTGGAATAAAATCTGGGCAGAAGATAAAACACACAATGAAAAGGCCCCTTGGATTGATAGAATAGCTACAGACCTAGACTCCTTAGAGGAGCAAAAGTGGGAGGGGGTCAGGGTAGAAGATATAAGATCTGCTCTCAGGAGGTCAAGCAAATGGAAGTCTCCAGGAAAGGATAAAATTCCTAACTTCTGGTTGAATGCCTTCCCAGAAAGCCATGAACTGCTAACAAAACTTTACAACGATGTTTTGCAAAACCCTAGTTTGATGCCCTCTTGGCTAGTTAATGGTTTAACATTCCTGCTTCCAAAAAATGAGGAAACAAACGAACCAAAAAATTATCGCCCCATAACCTGCTTAACAACAATGTATAAGACGCTAACATCTGTCCTAACCGAGTACACCTATAGTTTTTTAATAGAAAGTAGCATATTCCCTAATGAGCAAAAGGGATGTAAACGTGGATCTTATGGTTGTAAAGATCAGCTACTCATCAATAAGATGATCTTAGAAGATTGTCACAAGCGACACAAAAACTTGTCAATAGCCTGGATAGACTATAAAAAGGCCTTTGATAGCCTACCACATAGCTGGATTAGGAAATGTCTGGAAATGTATAAAATAGCTCCTACTCTGCGAAACTTTTTATCTGTAAGTATGAGATCATGGAGAACCACACTGATGTTGAACAATGACAATGAATCTCTAAATGCTGGAGATGTAAGAATTTCATGTGGCATTTTCCAGGGTGACTCACTATCACCACTCCTCTTCTGTCTAGCCCTAATACCGCTCTCAAAATTGCTCAATGATGCACAGTATGGTTATAAAATATTTGATAAAAATATAAATCATCTCATTTACATGGATGATTTAAAGCTCTTTGCAAAAAATGACCAACAACTCAAAGGCCTACTAGCGATTGTTAAACAATTCAGTGATGACATCAGGATGCAATTTGGCCTTGATAAATGTGCAAAAGCTATCTTTATCAAAGGAAAAATGACAAATACATCTAATGTGAACCTTGACCAGCAAAATGTCATAAAAGAGTTAGAACCAGCGGAGAGCTACAAATACCTAGGGGTAATTGAAGGGGACAATATCAAGCACTCAGTGATGAGGGAAAGGATCAGAAGAGAATGTTATCGCAGGGTGAGAGCAATACTGAAGACAGAGCTGAACGCGAGAAACAGGATCGAAGCGATCAATGCTCTAGCCATACCAGTCGTGACTTACAGTTTCAACATCGTTAACTGGTCAATTACTGAAATATGTAATGTTGACAGAAAAATACGAAAACTGTTGACAATGCATAGAATGCACCACCCTAAGGCAGATATAGAACGTCTTTATCTGCCAAGAAAAGAGGGAGGTCGAGGACTACTACAGCTGGCATTATCAATGAAGGTAGCCACAATTGGCCTAGACACCTATATGAAAAACTCTGAGGACTGGATGCTAAAACTTGTCTTAAAATATGAAAGCAAGAAAGCATCTTACTCAGTAACAAAACAGGCAAAGGAATATCTAAGTGAATTCCAATTGCAACAAATTCAAGAATTAGACAAACTAGAAACACCTACAGAAAAAGCTAAGCGCTTGAAAACCCGTGCTAAAATTGCTGCCTTAGCTATTATGACTGAAAAATGGCATGGAAAACCTCTCAATGGCAAATACCCAAAGAGAGCGAATAATGCAGATATTGACAAAGCCCTTACCCACCAATGGTTAATGGCCTCTGGATTGAAATCAGAAACAGAGGGGTTTATCATAGCAGCCCAAGATCAATGCCTACCTACAAAGAACTACCAGGCCAACATATTAAAGAACGGCAGCTCCCCATTATGTCGTATATGCCAACAACAAAATGAGACCATCGATCATGTTGTCTCCATGTGCAGTCTGCTTGCGCCTACAGAGTATCTCAACAGGCATGATAGAGCTGCACAATATATTCACTGGGTAATATGCAAAAACCTGGACTTGCCCCATGATAAAAACTGGTGGGAACACAAACCACCCCCAGTACTTGAAAATGATCACATTGCACTCCTCTGGAACTTCACCATTCAAACTGACAGAAAGATAGACGCAAATAGGCCAGACATCATACTGAAAGACTTCAGACAAAAATCATGCCTCCTCATTGATATGACTGTCCCAATTGATATAAACGTATCTGTCAAGACCTACCAAAAACTGAGCAAATATAAAGATCTTGAAATAGAAATTAGCAAAATGTGGAATCTGAAGACGAAAACAATACCTATTGTCATAGGTGCCCTGGGAATGACAGCGAAACGGGCTGATTACTACCTAGCTCAGATACCAGGAAACCCCAAAATGGCTGAAGTCCAAAAGATAGTGCTCATGGGAACTGCCCATATCCTACGTAAAATACTGTCTATGTGATCTCAAATTTTAAAGCAAACATAATTTTCTTATGGTTTCTTAAACATTCACTTGAACAAAACTGTACAAATCCAAATATATGGTACCCTAGGCATAACACCTACATGAACTTCTAACTTGTTGTCTCTTGAGGTCTCTGGGTGAGACTTGGATCCAACTTGTACAAATGCAAAACAAAAGTCAAACATAAAATAATAATAATAATAATAATAATAATAACAACATCAATTGGCAGCGCAACATCAAGCTTTGGCCTCGAACTGGGGGGGGGGGGGGTCAACCTTTGGAATGAGCAAGTCTCTCCGCTGTGCTGCAACTGTAATAGAGTGGACGAAACCATTGCCCATATCACAAGCAAATGCTGTAGACTTGCCCAAAACCATTACAAGTTTTGGCGACACGATCAGGTAGCGAAAGTACTACATTGGAAACTGTGAAAAGTGGGGGCTAGAGAGAGGCAAGACGTGGTATGAGCACAAACTACAGAGAGTGGCAGAGCCGGAGACTAGCAATATCCTCTGGGACTTCCCAATCCAATCAGATCAGGTGCTAGAGCATACGAGACCGGGCATAGTGGTGGTGGACAAGGTGTACCACATATGCTATTTAGTTGACGTTGCATGCCACTTTGACCCACTAATAGCCAAGAAGGAAGGCGTAAAATTATATATATACAACCCTCGTAAGTACGAAATAGCCCGGCTATGGAAAATGAAGAAGGTGCCAGATATTATTGGGTCCTTGGAAACAGTATCAGAAGGCATCAAGGGGAATATAAAGGAAATTACGCATGTAAGACTTCCAACAAAACCTGTGATAAAAAGAAATAATAATAATAATAATAATAATAATAATAAGAAGAAGAAGAAGAAGAAGGTCAGGCTTGTGTATGATGGAAGATTGCAAAGATAAAGCACTGTACAAGCACTTGAGAATGAATGAAACTGAAAATAGGTGGATAAAAAAGAATGCATGGACAATTTCATAGGGATGTTGAAGATAAGACAGACAGAGAAAAAAGATGGCTGTGGATGACTAAAAGTGATTTAAAACCAGAAACAGAGGCTCTAATCTGTGCTGCCCAAGATCAAGCACTAAGAACAAACCACATAAAATACAGCAGAAAGTGATAAGTGTAGAATCTGTGGACAAAACTGTGAAACCGTATGGCATATTACCAGCCAATGTACGCCACAATCTCAGAAAGAATATAAAAAATATCATGACAATGTAGCAAGGCTTGTCCATTGGATACTTTGCAACGAGTATGGACTTGACAGAGCAAAAAAGTGATACGAGCATAAACCCGAAGGCATTGTCGAAAATGGTAATGCAAAGATCCTATGGAATTTTTTGATTCGGTGCGACCATGTGATGGATAATTGGAAACCAGACATAGTGTTAATTGAGAAAGTAGACAAACGATGCTGGGTCATAGATATAGCATGCCCAGCTGACAACAAGGTATGCGATGAGGAAGAAAGAAAAGTCGAGAGATATGACAGGTTAGCTTGGGAAGTTCAGCAGTTGTGGTTGATGAAAAAGGTAGCAGTAGTACCAATAATTGTCGGAGCCCTGGGAAAAGTGAGCAAAAATCTCAAGAAGTATGTGGAACAAATAGGGGCTGCAATAAGGGTGGAGCACTTGCAGAAAACAGCACTTTTTGGAACCGCTCGAATACTCCGGATGGCGCTCGAAAAGTAATAGGTGTTACCTTACTTCACTGGTAGCTGACACTGTAGTACATCTCCTGCGACAGAAGCTGTGCAACGACAATGCTGCTGCTGCTACTACTACTACTACTACTACTAATAATAATCTTTGTACTGAAGGCACAAGACCTTGAAATTTGTGGGGAGGGGACTAGCCGATTACATCGATCCCAGTGTTTCACTGGTACTTAATTTATCGCCCTCGAAAGAATGAAAGGTGGAATTTGAACTCAGAACGTAGCGGCGGACGAAATACCGTTAAGCATCTCGCCCGGCGTTCTAACGATCCTGCCAGCACGCCGCCTTGATAATAATAATAATAATAATAATAATAATAATAATAATAATAATAATAGTATAGCAATAATAATAATAATAATAATAATAATAATAATAATAATAATAATAGTATAGCAATAATAATAATAATAATAATAATAATAATAATAATAATAATAATAGTATAGCAATAATAATAATAATAATAATAATAATAATAATAATAATAATAATAGTAGTAGTAGAAGTAATAATAATAATAATAATAATGATAATAATAATAATAATAATAATAATAATAATGATAATAATAATAATAATAATAATAATAATAATAATAATAATAACAACAACAACAAGAACAATTATAATAACTATTTTATTTTTAACGATTGGTATATTATTACTTTTATGTATTTGTTTTGTAAGATGCCTGATACGAAATCGTTGAAGAAAGAAATGTTCTATTTCTTGATGGTCGTTTTTTTTTGTTGCCAAATAAACACACGTACTATGTATTCGTTCTCCACTCCAGCTTTATTATTGTTCTTATTTTGTGGACTAAATCGAACAGGAGGAGGTACGTGGGATAGAGAGTCACGAAAGAGGTCACAGGATGTGTGACGAACGACTTAAGACGAACGGCACTAGAATAAAAATCATAAGAAACAAATGAAGAACGAATATATGTAGTGCGTGTGTTTATTTGGCAAAAACACATGGCCATCTCAAAATATAACTACAGATTGGCACATTCGTTCATACATACATATACACATGAGTATAAGTCTGTATGTATTTATAAATAGACGTGTTTGTGTTCCTGTGGTTAGATTACCGTGTAAAAATATCTACATTGATTTCATTTAAATGTAATAACAGTCTCACATACATTAATTACACTCAGGTTGTAGAGAAAATATTTTCTGCCTTTTATCTTCACAACAGCCATTGTTACCTTTCCACTATTTATATATCCAATTAGTAAGCTAACTTGTCTGGCTTTTTTTCTTATTATTAAAAATCCCACGACCGTCGTCATGCATTCCAATTTTCTTCGTTGTCTGATATCAATTTATCTTCTTACAAGAGCGAGATGTTAATTGGTAGGTTCCATTTATGAGCGTGCTTGTATTCCTCCTTCTGTAAGGACATGAAGGGGAAGGCAAAAAATAATCTATTTTTAAAGCCGTTATATCTACACAATTAAATAGAAATTTATTAAATAATTCACAGTATTTATAAACAGGCTGTTTCTGCATGAATGCGCTTCATCAGTGCAGACAACTAGACAGATAACTCTAGGTTCTCGTCTTCATTCTAAATTAAAGAAGAAACTAAGAAATAAAGAGGCATAAAGAGAAAAATACTAATAATATTCTTTTCTACTCTAGGCACAAGGCCCGAAATTTTTGGGGAGGGGGGCAGTCGATTAGATCGACCCAAGTATACCACTGGTACTTAATTTATCGACCCCAAAAGGATGAAAGTCAAAGTCGAAATTTGAACCCAGAACGTAAAGACAGACGAAATACCGCTAAGCATTTTGCTCGGCGCGCTAACGTTTCTGCCAGCTCACCGCCTAAAAATACTAACAATATTACAATTAAACTTAGTTCCCGTTTCTTCATCTGCCAAGTCCAAGACAATCTTTTGAAGTAGAAATCCAGGTAAAATGGAAAATATACTGTTTCCAGCAACAGGTAAATAAAAATGATATCCAGAGACAGGTTTAAAAGGAAAAAAAATTCTTAAAGAACTGAATTTAAACTTCATAAGACTATTTTGGACTTGGCAGAAAAAGAAGAAACAAGATTCGACAAATTCCAAACTTGGTTTCATTTCTTTGGATCTTTTCTAATTGTTTTCTTTGTTATTCTTTATTTACTTAATAGCCCAAAACGTTTCTCCTTGTTCTTTAGTCCTGCTTCTCTGTTTAAAACACATCCCAGCTTTATCCATTCTATTCTTTATTTATCTAGGACCACATCCATAATGTTTTCGTCCGTTCTTAAAATAATAGGTTGTGATTAGAGGGAGATTTGACTGTTATTTCAAGCATGCCAACAAAGACGTTGGCTTACATAAATGAATATAATATTCTCAGTTGGTTCCATCATCTACCTCAGATTTCTACGCTACCACATCGTCTATCTTTAATCTTTTACTTGCTTCAGTCACTGGGCTGCGACCATGCTGGGGCACCGTTCTGAAGGGTTTCATCGCACAAATCGACCGAAGTACTTCTTTTTAAAGCCTGGTATTTATTCTATCGGATTTTGTTTGCTGAACCGCCATGTTACAGGGACGTAAACAAACCACCACCGGTTGTCAA
This sequence comes from Octopus bimaculoides, assembly GCF_046866305.1. Classification (NCBI taxonomy): domain Eukaryota; kingdom Metazoa; phylum Mollusca; class Cephalopoda; order Octopoda; family Octopodidae; genus Octopus; species Octopus bimaculoides. The sequence goes on from NC_142928.1 coordinate 197,988,506, forward strand.
GTAGTGGAAGTGGGACAAACATAGCCACGAACACACACACTTATTAATATATTTATATATATATAATACACACGTATATATACATATATATATAATATATAAGTACATACATACATACATATATACATACATACATATATACATACATACATACATATATATATATATATATATATATATATATATATATATATATATATATATATATATATATATATATCAGCTTGCAAATCCGATGGGGGTCTTAAAAGACATGTTAGGATCCACAATGAGCAGAACTTACCTGCAGGTATTGGTAGTACAAATCAGAGGTGCAATCTGTGTTTTTTCAAAACATTGGTTTAAAAAGCCACATCAGACGCCATGAAAGGGCTAAGGTGTAGGTGCAGGAGGTGGTCAAACTCTGTGTAAGGAGTAGACAACCACCATATATATATATATATATATATATATATATATATATATATATATATATATATATATATATATATATATATATATAATATATATATATATATATATATATATATATATATATATATATATATATATATATATATATATATATATATATATATATGTATATATACGTATACATATACATATATATATATATAAAATATTACGAGTTCAGTTGACTTGCGATTTACACGAATAGGTACGCTGGGTAAGTGGTGTAGTTGGTCGACCGTTAGGTTCCAAGATCAAAGCTGACGCTGTGAATTCTATTTCTTGTAAACTGTAAATTTTCCCCGTCTAAAATATTCATACCTTGTCTCTGATGACGGGATACTCAGTGCATGAAGTGGACATACTAACCAACCACTTGGGTTATCCCAGAAACAGCTGTAAGACTTTAAATTCTCCTTACCTTAATCAAATTATTCTAAATGACTTGAGATACTCATTCTGCTTTGGTTTTGATTTTCCTCTAATATAATAAAATATAATATAATATAATATAATATAATATAATATACATATACATATACATACATACGTATATACATACATATATATATATATATATATATATATATATTTATATATATATATATATATATATATATACACACACACACGACGGACTTCCACACAGTTTCCGTCTACCAAATTCCTTGTCCAAGGTGGTGCGAGTGCGACTGAACCAGTGAAATTAATCAATATGTTCCATCTACCATTAATTGATAGTTAATTCATAACATATTTACTGCAAATATACAATTGATATATCTATTTGTATCATATAATTTTATTTTAATTTAATTAACTTTTTTTTATTTTGCAAAGTAGTTTTTATTTTTGTATAAGCACCGTGACATCTGAAAAAACAATCAATTTTTACATTATTTACATTATTTACATTTGACCTCATCTTATTTGTTGTTAACACTACGTTTCAGCTGATATACCCTCCAGCTTTCACCAGGTGTCTTGGGGAAATTTCGTACCTGGGTTCTCATTCCTAAGGTATTTTTTCGATATTATTATTATTATTATTATTATTATTATTATTATTATTATTATTATTATTATTATTATTATTATTATTATTCAGGTCACTGCCTGGAATCGAACTCGGAATCTTGGGGTTAGTAGCCCGCGCTCTTAACCCACGGGCATATGGCGTATTGGTTAAGAGCGCGGGCTACTAACCCCAAGATTCCGAGTTCGACTCCAGGCAGTGACCTGAATAATAATAATAATAATAATAATAATAGTAATAATAGTAATAATAATAATAATAATAATAATAATAATAATAATAATAATAATAATAATAATAATATCGAAAAATACCTTAGGAATGAGAACCCAGGTTCGAAATTTCCCCAAGACGCCTGGTGAAGGCTGGAGGGTATATCAGTCGAAACGTTGTGTTAACAACAAACAAGGTGAGGAGAAATATCCGTCAAATGTAAATAATGTAAATAATGCGCAGGCTGTGTTGTAAGAAGCTTGCTTCCCAACCACAAAATTCCGGTTCAGTCCCACTGCGTAGCACCTTGGGCAAGTCTCTTACTATATACCACGGGCCGACGAAAGCGTTGTGAGTGGATTTGGTAGACAGAAACTGAAAGAAGCCCGTACTATATATATATATATATATATATATATATAAGGATGAAAGGAAAAGTTGACCTCAGCGAAACTTGAACTCAGAGCGTAAAGACGGACGAAATGCCGCTAAGCAGTTTGTCCGACGTGCTAACGATTCTGCCAGCTCACTGCCTTAATAATGATGATGATGACGATGATGATGATGATGATGATGATGATAATGATAATAATAATAATAATAATAATAATAATAATAATAATAATAATAATAATAATAATAATAATAATAAATGCCCTGATGCAGTACCAAGCAGTGGCTCTCATGGCTTCTGATCTTAATTGACTGGAAGTGTTATCATGTACATTGTTTTGTTTTGGTATAATATGATGGATACAGCAAATGTTCTGCTCAATACCACAAATTTGCTTGTCAGTCGTTTGACCTTAACCAGTTGAGCATGTCCCTTAGTGGCTGACGATATGTGCATCGCTGATCATGAGCAGAAGTAGTTGGGGAGCATCATAGCCATGTGTTGGGAGGAATTATTTGGGATTTAGATAATTCATCTCTGGAAACATGGGTGTTTTGTTCAACATCCTTAAACAAACCTTATTCAGGAACCTTTGGAGCGGGATGGGCTACTCGACCTGAAGAAAATTCTAACTGGGCCCTACCTGAAAGGTCATGCGCTGTTTATCTTGATATGAGATCACCATGTCACGCACATATGGTTGTGATGCATGTGCCTGGTGTACCCTTATCAGACGGGTAGTCATGATGGGTATAATGGGCTTCGTATATTTTACCCCAGTGTCACTTTGATGGCATGCACTGCTCTCTCACTCAATAATAATAATAATAATAATAATAATAATAATAATAATAAGAAGAAGAAGAAGAAGAAGAAGAAGAAGAGGAAGAGAAGAAAAGCAACAACAACAACAATAATGATTTCTTTTATAATAATAACAATAATAACAGCATTAAGAACAACAGTAATATTAGTAATTTCTGACAAGCACGTAAGTGTGGAAGCTTTGAGGAAAACTGCTTCCGATTCCTCAGAGTTTTCATCTGAAGACGAGTCAAGTAATGAGGAATGGAAAATAGCCCAAAAAGGAAGGAGGAAGAGGAGCAAAAAAAGAAAAACGAACAACAACAAAGCAGGGAGATTCACATCTCCCGAAAACACTCCCAACTCCTACATGATAGACACCCATAATAACACACCAAAAACAATGCTAACTGCAATAGACACTACAAACACAGAGTTGATGAAATACATCAACTCTAAAACAAACATCACAAATAACGACATCAAAACAAACAACCACCCACGCACAACACCGCCAAAACACATTAAAATTTATCATGTAACACCAGCATTACACCACAAAATAAAATCCCTCTACCCCAACTCGGTAGGGGGATGTCAAAAATATTTGTGCAAGAAATTGTACAATAGCCTCCTTGGTGAAAAATCCAAGGAGGAAACAAAACTTTCGAACGGTAAGTAACTCACCGTTCCTTTTGTTTTGTGCTTTAAAGCACATATTTAAATAGAATCATGGCGAAGATTGGTTGTGTGAATGTGCGTGGCTTGGGGTCCCCTTGGAAACAAGGGTACCTCTTAAATGACATCAAGTCACACAATTTGGATATCATAGCCATTAGTGAGACCAGACTCCATGAACCGCGGGCCCTAAAGTCCATGTTTGGCGGACAATTTAACATTTATTTTTCTCCCTGTCTGCCGGGGATGGGCGGTAGTGGCACGGCGGTTCTTTTTCGCAAGAGTCTGGATCTCCAAGTAAAGACGATATTCATAGACCCGGAGGGTAGACTGGTTGTGCTGGATGTCGACGGCAGCGATGGTTGCGCTTTTCGGCTGCTAGCAGTCTATGTTCCTCCTTTAACAGGTCGGTCGGATTTCTTTCGACGTCTAGAGGTATTCCTGGGAACGTCTCGTCCTTCACTTTTAGTGGGGGATTGGAATGCTACCTTGGACACGCATCTAGACTACGTAGGAAGAGACAACAATAGAAGGGGAAGAAAATGCCTCAGAGACCTGCTCATACGCTTTCAACTGTCTGACAGGTACCGACTCGAACACCCAAATGTGCCAACGTGGACTTGGAGCAACCGCATTGGGTCGTCGAGATCGTATCTAGATAGGATAATATGTAGGACAATAAATAGAAATAGTTTAGGATGTCTACAATTCCACACAGTCAGCTACACGGATCACAAACTTGTGACGTGTACGCTAGACTTAGATAAGGCACATAGGCAGGGTCCCGGGTACTGGAACCTAAACGCGTCTTTCCTGTCGAGACAAGTTTTCAGAGATCGGATTAGCACGTTAGTAAAGAGGGCCTTGACGGGAGCTATCATCAACAACAAATGGTGGTTTGCCCTCAAGAGAGCAGTAAAAGCAGAAGCAACTAGATATAGCAAGGCACTAGCCGTAGATAGAAACAGAGCAGAGGGAGAGCTAGTGAATAAGTTAGAGGAGGCATTAAGAAGCGGCATCGCATCCGACGTTTTGG
>NC_142928.1:198000616-198008116 GCF_046866305.1 Octopus bimaculoides
CTCCTCCCCACCGCTTGACAACCGATGCTGGTGTGTTTACGTCCCCGTCAAATAGCAGTTCGGCAAAAGAGACCGATAGATTAAGTACTAGGGTTACAAAGAATAAGTCCTGCGGGGGGATTTGTTCGATTAAAAGTGGTGCTCCAGCATGGCCACAGTCAAATGACTGAAAGAATTAAAAGAATATATATATATATATATATATATATATATATCATATATATATCATATATGTTATATATATATATATATATATATATATATATATATATATATATATATATATATATATATATATACATACATATATGATATATATATGATTTATACTTTAAAATAATTTTTACTTATCTATTTTTTAATTTTTGTTTTTAATCAGTTTTAGCTCAAAGCTGTGTCATGCTGGAGCACCGCCGTTTTGTTGCATTGTTATGGTTGAGAGCCCCCTCTGATATGTGCCATTTGGTGAATAAGGGAGTTTGAAGTCGCCTGCCCTCATTTTCGCCTCATGACGCGAGGTAGGTTCATCTGAGACTCATGACAGGAAGAGGTCCAGTTTTGATTTGAAAACACCTACATCCACTTTGTGTAGGTCCCTTAGGCTCTTTGGAAGAATATCAAAAAGCTATGTGCCCCTGAAACCCGGGCTGTCGAAGTCACTTGACCTCAAGCGCGACGGCATTACTGGGATCTTTGGCACTGTGCAGTGTCGACCCGTTCTGGCATTTGTGTTGCATTCAATGCCAAAATTTGGCACAATCCCTTCAGGATCTTGCAGATGTATATTAGTGCATATCTCTTAGCTGTTTCAGCCTTTCCCAGTAGCTGAGCTGTTGTAATGAGAGGATTTTCTTTGTGAAGCTTCGCTAGATTGCTTCAAGGTCCGCTGTTAACTTTACACTGTTGGGTGAGCAGTACTCCAGGTGGCTGAGGACGAATGATATATAGGGTTTCAGTCTTTGATTGAAACTCGTAAAAGATGTGTTCCTTTCTGTGGAAGAGCGTAGACTCGAAACGTTAAAGACTTTTTCAATTCCTGAGCGTTATACTAATACATCTGTTTGTTTTCTACACCACCTGTCTTCGCCTTTTGTTTTTTTTGTGAATTCTCCCTATATATATATATATATATATATATATATATATATATATATATATATATATATATATATATATATATATGTATATATATGTACATATATGTATGTATATATGAAATATAGAGGGATAGATACCTCGGTAAAGGGATTGATAAATAGATAAGAGATGATAGGTGTGCATGATAGAGAGATAAACTGATAGATAGGTACAGTGATAAGATGTTCACAGATATAGATAACGAATTGGAAAAGTGGGTGAGAGAGAGAGGGAGAGATAGAGAGAGATAGAGATGGGGAGAGAGAAAGAGGCGGAGAGAGAGAGAGAGAGCGATAGAGAGAGAGAGAGAGAGAGAGAGAGAGAGAGAGAGAGAGCCGGAGAGAGAGAGCCAGAGAGAGAGAGAGATTACGTGGTTGCGTGGTAAGAAGTTTGCTTTTCAGCCACATGCTTCCTGGTTCAGTCCTGGAGCCCTAAGTCTTCTACTATAGTCTCGGGCTGACCAAAATCCAGTGAGTAGATTTGTGAGTCGGAAACTGAAAGAAGCCCGTTATACACACACTCACGCACACGCGTGTGTGTGTGCGTGTATCAAATCTATGTGCGCTTCTTTAGTCCCTCAATATTGCTTGTTTGTTTGTTTACGTCCCCAAACGTAGCGATTCGGCAAATATCGAATGGTAGAATACATATCAGATTTTAAAATAACAGGGGTCGAGTTGTCCGACGAAACTCGAGGCATTGCCCCAGCATGGCCGTAGTCGATTTACTAAAACAGATATACTCACATGTATATAACATGTACAGATATATATGTATATGTATGTATGTATGTATTTATATATATATATATATATATATATATATATATATATATATATATATATATATATATATATATTTTAACGGTTCGGCAAAAGAGACCGATAGAATAAGTACTAGGCTTACAAAGAATAAGTCCTGGAGTCGATTTGCTCGACTAAAGGCGGTGCTCCTGCATGGCCACAGTCAAACGAATGAAACAAATAAAAGAGTAAAAGAGAGTATATATATATATATATATATATATATATATATATATATATATAGATAAATGAATAGACAGATAAATAGATAGAAAGATAGATAGATAGATAAAAAGTGAGCGAGAGAAAGAAAGTAAGCAAGAAAGGAGGGAATACATATAGAGGAAGGAAGCAGCAGACGGTAGCTCTACTACTACTACTACTACTACTACTACTACTACTACTACTACTACTACTACTACCGCTCACCCACTCTAACCACCTAACCGACCGACCGACCGACCAGCCAACCAACGCCAGCTTTGTGTTGGTAGCGGCTGCCATCGAGTCCTGTTCTTGCAGTTAGGCCGCCGTGTATTACCTCTGCAACGACAGCATAAGACAACAACTATTAGATATTATACAGTGATAGACATGGAGATTGTATAGATAGAATACAGACATAAAACACACGTAATATATACACACACACACACACACACACACACACACACACACACACACACACACATATATATATATATATATATGTTTGTACTCACACGTGTGTATATAGGTTTCTGTAGTTACATGTAGTTCTTTTTTCTTTTCTTATCTATATACACTCTACGAAACATTTATATCTCTATATCTCTGACTCGCTCAGGCGCGTAAAATTATACAAGCGCCCAAAACATACACACATATATATATATATATATGCATATATATATATATATATATATATATATATATATATATATATGCATATATACAGATATGTAGAAATATGAATAGGTGCTAGCGGTGCATATCTATCTATCTATCTATCTATCTATCTATCTATCTATCTATCTATCTATCTATCTATCTATCTATGTTAATGTTGAGATTTAAATATAAATATAAAATTTATTTGTATTTAGTCAACAGTCATACAGATTTTATAATACTACACACACACACACACACACACACACACACATATAAAATTATAAGGTGCCTAAACGCACATTAAAACCATTATACACAAACAATACATACATTCATTCATACATACTTACAAACGAACTTCCAATAATAATAATAATAATAATAATAATAATAATAATAATAATAATAATAACAACGATAATAATAATAATAATATAATCATATAAATTATTATTGTCTTTAACAAGAGCAACAGCAACATCGAATCACACTGCCTGGGATGTCTTGGGACAAGGAATGGTAAAATATTTTGTGGAATTTCTTGAATTTAAATGGGAATTTGAAAACTAGCGTCAACAACAACAGCAATAAATGAATAATAATAACAACAAGAACAACGTGTAATTAAAATTTATTAAAACAACATTCATTTGTACATATATATAAGTATATATATAAATATATATACACAATTAAAAATATACGAAAGAAGAAATTTAAAAATACTATATAACTGCCTGCCGGAATGGTTGCATTAAGATAATACCAATTATATATATATATATATATATATATATATATATATATATATATATATATAGATAGATAGATAGATACATAGATATATATATATATAGATAGATAGATATACGTGTATGTATGTATGTATGGATGCATGTATATACGCATATATCTACATACCAGCGAACTACTGTTGAGGCAACTTGTCAATGAGATACCCCCGACAGCTAATCTAGTCCACAACGACCACAGCAGCAGCAGCAGCAACGCCATCACCTCCTCCTCCTCCTCCTCCTCCTTCTCCACCCCCAATAACAACAGCATCAGCAGCGGCACACCAGCAGCAGTAACAACAACATCACAACAGGATCTACAAAGAAAGACCTCTCTCCTTGGTTAGCTACACACAAATACACACACACATACATATATATATATATATATATATATATATATATATCTATATATATATGAATATATTATATATGCACGCATATATATATACTTACACATGCACACACGTACGCATATATAAATATACGCACGTCCATAAATAAGTATATATACATATATATACATACACACACACTCACATACAAATACTTACAAACATACATACATATACATATAATATATATATATATATATATATATATATATATATATATATATATATATATTCGCACACACACACACACACACACACACACACACACATATATATATATATGTACGTGCGCACACACGCTTCTCTGGATTGTTTTTGTCAATGCTTGGAAGAAAACGGAGGAAGGCGGACTTGTACGAGAGCTTAACAGGCGCCGCCTTACCATCAGCGCCACTATCACCTTCATAGCTATCAACCACTACCACTACAGTGACTACTACTACTGCTGCTTTTACATCTACTACCACCACCACCACTACTACTACTACTAGTGCTATCATCACCAAGTGGCAACAGAGAGCGGCTTACGGTAGTTTCTGCTTTTTAACCGACTGGACTATTACCGTACCTCTGTGCTGAAGTACCCTGATACCCCGAACAACCTCCTGCCACCAACCACCCGTCAACTGTATCATTCGTCGGTCAGTGTTGGTTGGTGTACAAGTGAGGGTACCACAGTTACCTCACAGTACCCTCCAACATTACTCAGTGTAACTACCACAGGACATCGAACAAGTACCATTTTGATTTCTGGCTTCGATTTCTATATACATATATATATATGATATTTGTTTCTTTTGGCTGCTGCCCCATGATATTTTGATCCCCCACCCCCACCCTATCTTGTGACACGGAATACAAAGCAACGGAGTGCCATATTAATTCTGTCTATCTTTATATAACCTTTGGATAATCGCACAAACACACACCAACATATAATACGTACATACACGCAGAAATACACACATACCCACACACACTTTATATATATATATGTCATTTATATATACATAATATACATTCACATATATTTTTACACACACAAACGTATACGTGCATACTCATATAATTATATACACACACACATAAATGGGACATATACATACATTCTATACATCTACGTATAGGTATCGATAAGATTGATATAGTACAAACTACAGACACACATATTCCTATCTTTATATATACACTCGTTTTCATAAATATAAGCGTACATATATGTGTATATATATTTACGCCTGTGTACATTTATACAGACACACGCAGTTACAGTAACAAGTGACACGCATACATATATACATAGTCTACATTTATACACACACACACACATATTATATTACATGTTGCGTTGAATTGACGCCAAAACGATACCACTACAAGATGTTGAAACCGTACATCGGTCAGCCAGATAATATATATACACTTACATTGCGGCCTACGTAGGTACATTCATGTATATGTGTATATATATGTGTGCGTAAAATCAAAGTGAGTATACGCAACTTTATACCGTCTTCACATCCACCCACAAGTACCACACATACACATATATACACGGTTGTGTATGCACTTTAAAACGTCTATATATACATACTTGTAAGAATTTTATTGCTTTCATTAATTTATTCTTTCATATTTTGTATATTACGTACAGAAGATACACATACCCATACGTATTATATATAAATATATATATATATATATATGTGCATGCGCATATACGGGTGTATATTTACATAACAGAATTATCAGACGCATCGGCGGTATATATTTTGGTTTAACATAAAAATTCCACAAGGTAAATTGCCTCTACACAGTAACGACTACGGCACGGATACTTTGGGATAAATTTAATTTAAAGACATAATTACTAATGTTAATTAGCATTATGAATATGTAATTTATTATCATTATAATTACTCTGCACACAACTAAAATACATTCGCGTGTGTGTGTGTAAAGGAAGAGCAAAAATGATCAGCTTACGCAATACTTCTACAAATTTTAATTTAAACATACCGTGCCGGCATTTTAAAACATTTTAAATACATATACATTATATACACATGTTCCTGCACCAATATATACTGGATATATATACACGTATATAAATTCGGAAGGTTAATAGTATACGATATATAAATAAACAGGAACTCGCAAAACCACATACATATATATATATATATACATATATATATACATATATATATGTATATATGTGTGTTACATGTACGTATTTTCGGTGACATATAAAAGGCTCAATGAGGAAGAATTTATCTGTAGACAAATATCAATACAATGTTTATTATACGTTCAAATTTTATACATACATGTATTTTAAATACATACGTACTTAAACATCGCCGGCAACTGTTTTAATATACACACGCAAGGCGTCAATATATATATATATATACGTATATGCACATACAAGTCTTTATATCTTAAAACAACTTCACACATAAACATATACAATTATATATATCATTTATATATATACAGGTAGATCTGTTTATACACTTAAATCTATACCAAGATGTGATACATGAAACGATGTATATATATATATATGTGTGTGTATATATATTCATTGAAATATGTCAAGTGATTGACAGTATGTTTACATAAAAGCATATACCGTCTTAAACAAACCGATATACAATATTTACATACACACATATATACATATACACACTCTGTGTATATAAAGATATATATATATATAAATACATATATATATTTATAACAATTCGATAAATACACAGAAAATACATACATACACATACATACCTATGTAAATCTTTCAAATACACACAAGAATATATATACATGTATATATATATATGTAGAGCATAAACATATATATAGTGTATATATAATATACATTAAAAAACACCCATATACACATTATATATATATATATATATATATATATATATATATATATAATATTGTAATATTTGAATATATAAATATTAAATTGTAAAGATAGAGAAAAGCTGTGTGGTAGCTTCAACATCATGCAAGTAACTGACCAACAAACAGGGCCATGGTTGAGGCCCGAAGCCCCTCGAGTAAGTAACTTCGATACAACCCCCAGTATTCTACCTTCCGACGATATTGGTGACATGTTCTTCACGCACCCTTTGGATTCTAACGCCGGTCACATTAATGCGGCAGGTTATTACAGCAATTCCCCGGCCAGCAGGACGGCACATGGGTACAGGCCTTCTACGCATGGTAAGTGGACACATATATATATATATATATATATATATATATATATATATATATATATATATAAGTATATAAATGTATAGAGAAATGTTTGTAAATATATATGAATATATATGTAGGCAATCAATCGTTTTCAGTCTCAGAATTGTCATTTTCGTTCGTCACTTTCCGTGAAAAATTTTCATGTATATGCCTCTTTTCTGTTTCTATGTATTTTGTTGCACATTAATTGTATATATATATATATATATATATATATAT
>NC_142928.1:198025616-198030616 GCF_046866305.1 Octopus bimaculoides
CATTGATGAGACAACCCACAGCATTCGTGAGCTGTATCTTGGAACGATCGCCTTAATATTGCAGATAAAATTAAGATTCGGAGGCGTTCATTCATTGCCTCACTATAGTTAGTGAAGGGAAATATTTCCCAGGATGAATTTGAAATGTGATTCCTGTTTGGTTTCACAGATAGCTTAACTCTTCCTTTCTTGCTAAACCTATCGTCAACCTCCACGTCGTCACTTGATTCCAAGAAATAGCAGTCAAATTACCCTCAAGTTGCATCATCCCGTATTAAAGAAGGGATGCATTAAATCTTGTAGCCCGGGCTATACGATGACCAAAGAAGCGTCTGGGTTCATCAAAAATCTGCTCAAACGGGTCCGATTTAGGGGTTAGCAAGATCGTTGTCGTCGTCGTTATCATCATCACCATCACCATCACCATCACCATCAATCACATTATTCCATATCTAGTCATGATAATGGTTTTTATTTTACACATATGGCCAATAATTTTGAAGGGGAAAAAGGCTAATCGATAAATTAACCCTAGTACTTGACTGATACTTTATTTTATCGACCCGAAAGTATGAAAGCAACATTGATCTTGGCGGGATTTAAACTCAGGATATAAAGAGCAGAGAAAAAAAAAAAAAACGCCCGATTCTCCACTGATTCTAAAAATAATAATTTTCTAATTCAGACACAAATCCAGAAATTTCGGGGAAGGATTTAGCTGATTACATCGATTACAGTACTTCACTGGTACTTTAGATTATCGACCCAGAAAAGATTAAAATTAAATTTGACCTCGGAGGCAGGATTTGAACTCAGAATATAGAAATATGGTTACTAAATAGCTTGTAGAGTTACTTCTACTCCACTATCAGGTCAAATAAAGTATTACGTCCGTTCATGCGTGTACACACAGAAACACACACACACACACACGCACACACACAAGCAAATATATGCTTAGAGAAAAAATCCACAAACACGTGCGTGTGCAAATATGCACATATATATTTTGAATACAATGATCTTAAGTAAAAGAAAAAAAAACACAACACAGAAGCGCCAAGTTTTAACAAATATTATGTACGTATATATATGTGTGTGCCTCTATATGTACATAGATGATATATCTATATACGGGTGTGTATACGTATATATATATATGCCTCAGCATGGCAGCAGTCAAGTGACTGAAACAAGTAAAAGAATATATATATATATATATATATATATATATATATACACGGGCGCGCACATACGTGTATGTATAAAAATTTGAAGCAATTTATATTATACCAAAGAGATGAGGGGCCGCGCGCGTGTCTGCATCAATGTGCGTTGTATAATTGCTAAAACCAATCCATTTATCATTTAAACCAATTCAAACATCAACAATATGGTAAATAAGGAATCGGTTACCTCCAGAAACAATTAAACCGAAGAATGACGGTGAAGTGTTTTAAAAAATACTACTGAAATGAGGATGCACTCCAAACGAACATTTCAACGTCTTCCTTTTTATTTTCTCTATAAATTATTTCTGTAGATTTCAATAGGAAGTGTTATCTGGGAGTGAGATTATAGAGGCTGGTGTTGGGTTTTGGCTGGGAAGAATTCTCTTATTTATGAGCAATCTCTTCGATCGGTGGGAAACTAGCGGAAAGTCAGGCCCTTCGATGGTTACGGAACACAAACAAGATATACATAAGCACACACACACGGTCTCTTTCTCTTCATTTGTGTCTTTCATCATATCTCTCACATGCATAAAACTAACACACACACACATCGCACACACGCACGCACACACACACACACACATCGCACACACGCACACACACACACACACACTGTGGTAGTAGTTATAATTGTGGTTTTCTGTTGTTACTCGGAGGTTTGAGTTAACGGAGTAAAGATAATATTGAATATAAAGTCTTAGTTTAAATTGCTCTCCTCACTATCAATTTTTTCCTTTTGAGAGCGTGTGCACGCGCGCACGTCCGTACATATATATGTAAATACATACATATACATATGCGTGTGAGTGCGAGCGTGTATGCATGCATGTATGTGTGTGTGTATATATGTATGTACAGTGTGTATGTATATGTGTATGTATATATATATATATATATATATATATATATATATATATATATATATATATATATATATATGTATGTATAGTGTGTATGTATATGTGTATGTATATATATATATATATATATATATATATATATATATATATGTATAGTATGTATATGTAGGTATATATATATACATGTATACATATATATATGCATGTATATGTACGTATAGTGTGTATGATTATGTAGGCATATATGTATATGTGTGTTTCTGTATGCATGAATGTGTACACGCACATATATATACATACACATATCTCAAGACATATATACATTTATATGGATATATACATTGATATACACGGGTATATATATTAGACACGTAATATATACATGCGTTCATTGTTCCTTATTTTATAGATTCAATGTTCTAAGAAAATGTGGAAAAGTAAACCTGAAAATATAAAGATCAACAAATATTAGTATGTTTGATCGATATTGTATTCAGTAATAATCCAATTGCATGCATGTTTCGATCTAACGTATTTCGTCAGTGCAATTTTGACTTTTAAACTTAGCGAAGAACATTACATTTTTGTAGTTATAGAAGTCAGATAAATTGTGAGATGCAGTGGTATTTAGTTCAAACAGATTTTATTTGTAGTCACAATGGAGTTATAGAAATAGATAAAAACCATGAAAATAGGTATTTTCGTTACAGTTATAGTCACCTCTAAAATGGCCTGCTTCCTATTTTTATAACTACATTGTTACTACACATAACATCTAATTGAATTGAACATAGCAGCTACTCTCAAGTTATCTGTGTCTTCTACAACCACACGTATATATATTTGCTACTAAGTTTAAAAAATGCACTGACGATATCTGTAAGATTGAAACAGGAAGGCAACTGGAATATTAATGCTTGCAGGAGAGGTTAACCGTGGCATTAACTGCTTGGAAGCAAGACATATTCTTTCAACATTCGGGGAGAAAATGAAACTGGATAATGAAATTCGGATGTATAAAACAAAGTGAATTTTAGCCTAGATTTGAAAGATTTTTCTTTTTGGCGCAAAGTTGTCCTTGGCAGCCGTGTAACACCAGTAAATGAGTGGAATTAGACCGCGAGGTTCAAACTCTAAAATTCTAACACGGCAACTATGATAGATGTCACACACACACACACACACACACACACACACACACACACACACACACACACGTGCACATATAACGAAAGTATACATCAACATAAGTACTTACGTATACACATCTTGGAGTGCCATTCTTGGTTTTGGTTATATTTATAATTAAATATAGCTTTATTGTGAAAAACAATCATTAACTAAATTTCTAATTCTGGTTTAAAAAAGCAGGGGCGACAACCCCTAGACTTTGGATACTTGAACGCAAACGTTAATAACTCTGTGTGTGTATACATACATACATACATACATACATACGTACATACATACGTACATACATACTACACACACACACACAGAATTTGTGTGTGTGTTTGTGTAAATGTGTAAATGAACAACAACAAAATGCATTTCCCTTACACCCTTACATCTTAATTTCTAATCCCGCCAAATATTACAATGAAATACTTATCTCCCTTGTAAAAACTATTCGCTCGGGGACAACTCGAACTCAATTATTATTAACATTATTACAAATTTTCACACAGTTTCTGAAGTGGGTTAGAATAGTCAACTTGTTCAATTTTACTCCATGAAGCCTGAATAAGGACACTTTACCTGCTAGAAATAGCAACGAAGTGTATAAAATCATAGCGTACGTCACAAGAATGAAGAGCACATTAGGTAATGTTGGTCCTACATACACAATATTTAACAGAAGATAGAGCTCAATCATCGGTAAACAACTCCTCATGTTTATGTTACCAAGTCTTATAAAGATGTAAGCTAAACTTGACAGGCGTGATTTGAACTTAAAATGAAAGGAAAGACAACGAAATGGAGTATTTCTTCTCTGCTGCTCAAATGATTCCGCTATCTTCCCATACTGTTTCACCACAGATTAGTGAAGCTGAATCGGAATCATTCGTTTGACATTCAGTAATTAAATCAAAAAATTTAATAATTAAATGGGTGATCCGGCATAAGTGTGCAAGGCAGCAGGTCTAATGAACACGTGTCGTGTTCATTCCTTATTGTCTATGTACACCTTGGTTATGACATATTTAGTGATAGGTCTTACCAGTTGCTGTTCATTTGGATCTCGACTAAAATAATATTGTTACAATATCTTAGACTAATTACATCCCCAGCCGCCTTCAGGTGTCCTCTTATAAATCTGTTTAACTGCGTTTGTGCTTATATCAATTGATGGCTCTAGCTTCCGAGCCGTGGGTCTCACCCCTTTATGTTGCTCTCTATTAGGGCAGCGGATTTAAAAACTCGAGTGCGTGCATGCGCACATAGACAACCTACACGCACAAATGTGCATACATATAAGCATACAAACACGCGTTTACATACGTATGTACACACACACACTCAGATGTGTACGCATACATAGGTATATAAACATAGTCACAAGTACAGTCATAAACACACAAAACACAATTTGCGTATATGTATATATATATATATATATATATATATATATATATATATATACATATATATATATACATAAAATGCAAATGACTGATTGTGTTCCATTCACATAGAAACAGTCAGTATGAATTGTTTCGGCCGTGGTGCAGTAACCTGGGTTCGAACATGATTCCATGCGGATGCAAAACGGATTTGACAATATAGTGATGTTTGCGCTTATCCATATATACTTAAACACACACACACACACACACACACACACACACACACACACGCATCTATGTATGCATATAGGCGCAGGCATACATGTGGAGTAACGTTT
>NC_142928.1:198035616-198038116 GCF_046866305.1 Octopus bimaculoides
TTACATAGAAACAAACATAAATGCGTGGATAGACAAGACTAAAAGTGATGGATTCCTGCCTATTGTGTTCTGAGTTCAAAACCCGCCGATACAGATTTTGCTTTTCAACCGTCATATGGTAGGAAATGAAGGAAGAGGGCAAAAACGAAACCCTAGGGTTGTAACTACCCCTCATCGCAAATAAAAGCTATTCTTGGTGGACTTTTATTTCTGTTTAATTAACCGCGTTCGCACTCAGCGCAACAGAGAAATCCAGAAACTTGAGATAGAGTTAAATCAGGTTCGGCAACGAAGAATAAAATTGAAATATACAGATATATATATATATGTATATATATATATATATATGTGTGTGTGTGCGCGTGTGTGTGTAGGTGTTCTAATACCCTAGTGACAATTATAGATTTTCTTTTTGCTAAAACATTGCATACTTCTATCCATATCAAATTATAGAAATGTTTGTCTATCTATCTATCTATCTATCTATCTATCTATCTATCTATCTATCTATCTATCTTAATGTGTGTATATATGTGTAGAGGTATATATTAATGTGTGGATATATATATGTATATATGTATATGCATATATATATTTATATTAAAGTGAGTATGTATATTAATGTATATATATATATATATATATATACATATACAGATGCTTATTTATGCAGACATGAATATATATGTATATGCATGCGTAAATATGCATATTTCTTTATATACACCTATATGTGTGTCTATATATATGTATACACATGCATTTGCATATATATGTATATACATTATGTGAATACATATCTAAGCATACAGAAGCAGTGGTAAATATGTATACATGCAAATATATATATACATATATGTATACACTATATGCATATATATATATATATACATATATATATATATATATATATATATATATATATATATATATATACTTATGTATGTATGAATATATATGCATATATGCTTTTGTATTGAAGTGCTTGCTATATACATATTATATATACACATATGTATATATGCATATATATGTATCTAGAAATAAAATTCATTTATATAATACCTGTATGCATTTAATATTATATTCAAATTCAACGTGCATATTACATAATTATATATGTATATATGTATATATATATATATATATATATATATATATATATATATATATATATATATATATATACACATATACATATGCATATATATATACATGCATATATTTTTTATATATTCTCTACATTTTGTATATATATTTTATTATATATGCATATTATATATATATATATATATATATATATATGTGTGTGTGTGTGTGTGTGTGTGATTTATATTTAGATACATTCAATATATATGCATATATTACGCATATATATTGAAATATATATACAATATGTAAACGATATATATATATATATATATATATATAATTTACATTTTGTATATGCATATATTATATACATATATGTTTTATATAAATATATATACATATATAATTTACATATGGTATATATATATATATATATATCTATATATATACATCTGTATATATATATATATATATATATATATATATATATATATATATATATATATATATATATATATATATATATATATATAAGTATATTATATATATTTCAACATACATGCACATATGTGCGTATATACATCCGTCCACAGGCACGCTCCGAATTTTTCCGAAAAGGTATTTTTGCCCAATATTTTCTGAGGATTCTTTATAGCTTCATGTTATGTGCCTCAAAGAAGAATATTTTATTATATATTCATATATAACTGTGCATGTGTGTGTGTGTGTGAAGTCGTATATACCTTTTTCTATATGGAATGACAAGGAAAGCTGTGTTTATGGCCAACTGTGTGAAGTGTGGCTTTGTTCCTTAAGTATCGTATCGACATAACCTAAGGTAATATTTCAAGGCATAGAAGTCGCCATAAACACATCTGAGAGGCTTTGCTGCAGTATGGGCACAATCAATCGGCTATAATCGCTATAAAACTGTATATGTGTATCTATCTATCTATCTATCTATCTATCTATCTATCTATCTATCTATCTATCTATCTATCTATCTATCTATCTATCTGTCTGTCTCACTGTCTATCTGTCTGTCTGTCTGTCCGTCTCTCTGTGAATATATATATGCATATGGATGTGCACAAATATGAAGGCAAATATACATTTGGAGATCCATGGAAAATATTCGGCCATTCGTTTGCGGATGCATAGGTTATTTATTCATTAATACAAGCTATATATATTGAAATATCTACAAATAATTAAAAAAATATTAAATATAGAAAACATATTTAAGCTGTCAGTCTCGGATTCCTCGTATGAACTTTTCAACGTATATTCAGTGTACACACACACACACACACACACACACACACACACACACACACACATATATATATGTATATATGAGTGAAATGAAAATGAAAAGAGTGTCTTAAGAAGGACTTATTTAAAAAGT
>NC_142928.1:198052879-198057879 GCF_046866305.1 Octopus bimaculoides
CTGAAGATGTTATCCTGGAGGAGCGCCGTCAGAGGTACGGCAGCGCCGCACTGAACATTTCATGAGGAATCAAATTTCTGGTAGCCACCGTTGACTTAGGTCTATCTTACCACATCAGCGAATGCATGCTCCAATTTCTTTAGGCCACTTTTAAACTGCGGTAACCTCGACTCCACATATTCCCGTTATATTTCGAGGAAGAAATTTGAAAAGCCTTCTTCCTTGGCCTTTAAGATTTTGCAGTTCCAGCTTTTTGCATTCTGTACAGAAAATAGACATTTATGATGGCACCTCCTTTGGGGGATATCTACCGATTTTAATAACAAAATTCTTTACTTACCAGTCCAGGACTTCCTAGATATAGATAACTGTTCTCATTCGGTTTTTAGTTCTGAAAAATATAACATCAAAGATTCTTCAACTACTTCACCTGATGCGTAGAAGAAATTTTTTTGATACAGTTCATTGTATTGTCTCATTTTATATAAAGAAGTTGGCAGAACAGGTGACCATAATCAAGATTATTAAGAAATAAATATATGTTCTTAGGGCCCATCATGTGTACCTTCTGCTAGAAACAATATATTACAACTCTACCCCCATTGGTTCTCAACTGGGGTTCACATGACACTTGGGGGGTCCATATAAGATTTTAAAAAAATTATGTGAAATGAATTGGTTATATTCCAACAATTCACAAAAATATTTCCATAACATTTTATACAATTCCTAATTATATTTAATTAACAAAATACAACAGATTTTTTTATGCACATCGAATGGCTACTAGAATAAAATGGGAATCAAAATGTGTCCAAAAGGCGCAAAAAAAAAAAAAATGGTTGAGAATCACTGTTCTATCCATTCCTTCAAATTCCGTACATTTTCTGAATCTTGTACTCCGGTTATTTCTCACTCTCTATATCCAAGTTAAGAAGGACTGAAAAGGAAGCGTTTGTAAGTTTCTTGAAGTGAATTTCATGTTTCTCTTGAAGCCGTGAGTTGCAAAACACTCAAGAAACATTTTTCATATCTTTGAGATATTTTATTGCTTTTGTTGTCTGAAGTAAAATTGTCACCTCTTTTGAAGTGGCGGTGATGATGCTGACGGTAAGCTTACACACACACACACACACACACACACACACACACACACACACTCACACTCACACACACACACACACACACACACACACACACACACACACACACACACTCACACACACACACACACACACACACACACACACACACACACACACACACACACACACACACACACACACACACACACACACTGTAGCAGTATATTTAAAGGGTGGAGAGCTGGCAGAATCGTTAGCACGCCGGGCGAAATGCTTAGCAGTATTTCGTCTGCCGTTACGTTCTGAGTTCAAACTCCGTCGAGGTCGATTTTGCGTTTCATCCTTTCGGGGAGGGCGGGGGTCGATGTAATCGACTTAAACTCTGCACTGGAGTCGATGTAATCGACTTAAACCCTGCCCTTCTTTGTCCCCTCTATGCTTAGCCCCCTGTGGGCAATAAAGGATATACAATATTATGTATAGATATATTTTTTCGAAAACATGAGTTTTCCCCCGCATAGTTTGACTATAGAAAATAGTGTAATATTGGATGTGTATAAATATATATACATATATATATATATATATATATATATATATATATATATATATATATATATACATATACGCATAAACGCACACACACATCATAGCAGTAGGATATGTATATATATTTTTATATATATATATATATATGTTTGTGTGTGTGTGTGTGTGTGTTATACTCGCTGATCTGCTATAATCTCATCCTCATGATATGTATCAATCTACCCTTGTACCCGTATACATGTCTGTGGCTACTCTGTCGCTGCTGATTCCACTTGACCACGATGTCCAGTGTCATTGTGGACAAGCCGCACTTGACGTCCATACAGTCAACTATGTTTAGCAATTGTCTCATGGTTATCAGGTTATCGATCTCCTGATCAATCAATCAATGGAGCAGAGAATCAATGAATTAATCAATCCAGAGTACAATCAATGAAGCTAACTATCGATCAATCAGATTGATTATCTATCTATCTATCTATCTATCTATCTATCTATCTATCTATCTATCTATCTATCTATCTATCTATCTATCTATCTCTATCGATCGATCTCTATTACTTTCTCAGATTTATACATCTCATTTATATACATCCTCTCATCTTGTATTATGTTGACATGGATGTTATGTGAATATAGGTTGCTGACACATATCTATGTTCATACATATGTATGTGTGCATCTACATGCGTGTATGTAGATGCTCGTATGCTATTCGCTTTGATGCAGTAATCCATACCCATTATTTCACACACCTTATATATATATATATATATATATATATATACGTGTGTGTGCTTGCATATCTTTCTCTCTCTCCCTCTGTCTCTTTCTCTCTCTCTCTCTCTTTTTCTCTCTCTCGCTCTCTCTCTCTCTCTTTCTCTCTCTCTCTCTCTCTCTCTCTCTCTCTCTCTCTCTCCCCCCTTTCTTAGCTCTCCTGAAATAAGAATTTCTAACTTCCGGTCAGCCATTGTTATGATCGGCCATTATTATGATTGACCGTTGACTGAACACTATTCAATTTTTTTTCTCCGTGTTTTTCTCCTTGTCTCCGTATTCTTTCTGTTGAAGAGCGTAGCTCGAAACGTCAAAGACTTTCCGTATTCCCGAGCGTCATACTAATATATACTTTTGTTATTTACACCACCTGTCCTCGTCTGTTGTTATTTTTTGTATATTCTCCCATATATATATATATATATATATATATATATATATATATATATAACGTAATCATGCCTATGTGCAAGTGTTGTTCAGTGGTAATGATGTGCACTTCGTAGGTGCGCGGTTTCGAGTTCAATCGTGGAGCGCTTTTCTTTGGCCAAGGGTAGTTTAGGGCTATAATTTGATAGACGGAAACTGTGCGGAAGCCCAGTGGGGTGGATGATTCTTGGTAAGGAGGAACACGAAGCTTAAATCAGAAAAGCGTTTTAAGTTTCCAGTTCCTTATTATGTACATGCAAACACACACAAACACGCGCGCGCGTGTGTGTGTGTGTGTGTGTGTGTGTGTGTGTGTGTGTGTGTGTGTGTGAGTGGCCAGCATTGAAGGAATATAGATACAAGACATCAGTTGTCCGGTATGTGTTAGTACACTGTTAAATGTTAATGAGATATAATAAAACATCTCAGCTGAACTGATGAGAAATCTGCAGATATTCCATCCAGATTATAACTTTGGATTTCTGCTAATAATTATTGCAGTAAATGTCTACCAAACAAACTCCCTCAGTACAAATTTGTACAAGTTGGGAGTCATAAAACCAGAAAAAAAAAAACAAAAACAAAAAAAACCCCGCTTAAATTAGAACTTTACGGCTACAATCTGTAAAAGGCACAATCAAAATATATAAGACATTCATGAAATTTAGCAGGTAATATCATCTGCATATGCAGAACAAACCACGTCTGCATTCATGTCTACATGTGCACATGAATACATTTTTAAATACATACTTACATTTATATATGGATGTATGAATATATATATATATATATATATATATATATATATATATATATATATATATATATATATCAAAAGTTCTATCTAATTCTTGCCCCTTCTACTTCATTGTTGGAGGTGAGGTAGTGGGAGATGTGGTAGTCATAGTAGCTTTATAAACGTATACTCTTCGAAACGCCGGTGTTAAAACGGGGGTAGCTGATGAAGGAAAATGTTCTCTATGTGGCTTGTGTGTTTTCTGTACTCTGGTTATTATTATTTTCTTGTCTACGTTTTGTTTGCAATGTCCTGTACCCAGATATGCACCTATATATGCAGGTAGACGTAGGTATGCACATACCTGTACGTATATATGTATATACTCATTTATTACTGTTTTATATATATATATATATATATATATATATATATATATATATATATATATATATATATATGCATACACGTGTGTGTATGTGTGTGTCAATGTCTAATACTTGCAGGTGTGTAGAGTGTGTATGTTTGAGCGCTTGTGAGAGTATATGTACGTAGGTGAGGGTGAGCGCCTGCTTTCTGCAGCTGAACATTCCTGTGTTCGTGTGTTCGCCTGCTAAAGAGATCCACATGCCTGCAGTTTACAATCTTCACATCGTAATTCTTAAACACACACACACAACTATGCATATAGCTACATACGGAAAAACTAGCACTTATAAACGCTTATAGAAATAAATACACGGATGTATATATATATATATATATATATATATATATATATATATATATATATATATATATATATATATATATATATATATATATATATATATATATATATATATATATATATATATATATATATATATGTACTGAGTGGCTGTGTGGTAAGAGGCTTGCTTCCCAACTAAATGGTTCTGGGCTCAGAGCAACTGTGTGGCACCTTGGCGCCTATATATATATATATATATATATATATATATATATATATATATGCATGTGTGTGTGTGTATATATATATGTATATATGCATGTGTGTATGTGTGTATTTAAATATGTCTACAGACACACATTTATATATATGCCATCTACAATAGTCACAATATACTGAGTAAGGTGAACAAGGAGCAGACTCATTTGCTCTGATAATCTTAAGTTTACATGTGTGTGTGTGTGTGTGTGTGTCTGAAGACAGATTGAGAGCGTGAGAGAGCGATTAAGGTAGATGGATTATCTGGTACTTCAACATAGTATTTGTCACATTTCTCTCTCCATTTCCCTCCAAACATTTAAAAAAGTTTTTCCGTTGTTTTCTCCGAAACCACATACACACGCACACACACACACTCTCTCTCTTTCTCTCTCTCTCTACACACACACATGCACCCGTACCTACATGACTACAAGTACATGTTCAACCA
>NC_142928.1:198067879-198080379 GCF_046866305.1 Octopus bimaculoides
CGACTACGTACCTGGGTGTTTCCCAACACGATGTTTGTTACAATCATCAGCCAGGCCTGACGATCGTAACTAATATCGTGTTGTAAAGCTATAATAGACCCAACTTACATGAAACCAATGGGACCTGTATATCAATGAGTGCTACTGAGCTCGTTATTGAATACACACACACACACACACACACACACTCACACACACACTCACACACACATACAGAGATTTAGACACTGGATGACCCTCGCATCGAGCCATATTGAAGTCCGCCGCCGTGCCAGTTCTCCGGTTGTCTGTCTCAAGCTCTCCTGATTTTATTCCCGACATGCCGTCTTTACAAGCTGATGGTGATCTCATTAATTATTATCTCCACTAAACAGATGTAAACAAACTACAAAATGGCTGCTAGTTCCGGGATTTTAAACATTACCGACCTCGTTCACATTCTCTCAATCATACTTGTCCAGCTTCTTCTTCATACACCGCACCTTGAATTCTCTCCCCCCCTCTCTCTTTCCCTCATTCTCACTCACTGTCGCTCATTCACTCGCATTCTTATTTAGTCACTAACACACTCTCTCTCCCACTCACTCACTAACATTCTCACTCTCACACGCACACTCGCTCATTCTCTCATTCAAACACACACATACTCCTCCTCCCTCCCTCCTCACTACCTCTCACTCTTCTTCAGCTTACAGAATTTATTTAGTCAACAGCTTCTCTTTAGAACTAACCTGGTTATCAGATATTATCTACGTCGATTTATTGATTTTCACAGCTTATTGGGAATTGGAGTAAAGATTATTTGCCAACATAACATGGCAGTTCTGGTTTAGGACGAATGTTGCTGCAATTTAGCCCCAGGAGACATCGTTTCCAACTGGCTATACGACACGATCTGTGTCCTTATATTTTCAAACAACGGAATCTAGCATCCCCAACTCAGCTCAAAACAATATCTGTGCATCGCGATATCCGGGTTATTTCCCTTCATCAGCACAAAACAATAGACAGGTATTGTTTTGAACAGAGTGGAGGTGCTAGACTCCCTTGTTCGAAAATATAAGGACTCAGCTCGTGTCGTATAGCCAGCTGGAAACGATGTCTCCTGGAGCTAAATTACAGCAACATTCGTCCTAAACCAGGACTGCCATGTTATGTTGGCAAATAATCTTTACTACAAAGTACTGTTGCTGAATATCACTCGTTGTGAGATTTACAGATAGTAATTTTCTTATTGGGAATTATCTATAACTATATGTATAAACCAAAGGCATAGCCTATAAGTCAATAAGTGCACTGTTCCGAATGTCAAATGTGTGTTCAATATCTTGTGATTGAGAATTGTTTTTAAGATTGGTTTAAAGACAGGTTATAGTCAATAGATTTAGCTTATTTTCTATAAGGGGATTCAATATCTATACCATTCCTAAAGCTTGATTAATGTAACCTATTGTTTTAAACTGTTGGTAAACTATGTTTGAGCCTATAGGTCTATCGGAGTAAACTTCATATAACATTCCAAAAATCAGATCTTTACATCCTATTGTTACGGATTGTTGGTATACTTTGTTGATTTGACCTATTGTTCATAGGATTATAGGGGTACTGTACTGTATTTGTATACCATTTTCTAAAGTTAGAAATTAATAGTGTGTCTATCGATATTACCGTACATTTTTGCCATAAAATGAATGTCTTCTTCTCGAGCCATGCTGCTCATGAGGACCGGTTTCTTTGGACCGATAAGGCTGCTTTTTGCAAAACATCAATCTTGCATGGGATTTCCAGTTGCCTTTAGAAGTCTTGAAGTTTCAATGGGATTGAGCCCAACGCTCCGATCACCCCTGGTATCACTTTTACATTAACCTCTCGTGTTCCAATATAGTTTTGCCATTTCCACTTTTTCAACTTCTTTACTCACAACATTCATGTCATTATTATTATTATTATTATTATTATTATTATTATTATTATTATTATTATTATTAGTCTTAACGATAAAAAATTTTATTGTAAAAAAAATTAATCTTTAAAAGCGTTAGCGACTAGAAAAATAACGAAAACTGAAGAATTTTCTGCTTGGATTTATCAAATCCAGTGCGTCACTTTTTGTAGAAGATTCCATTGATCTCAACAGATACCATTATCGAAGACAATCCACTGACACCGACAGATTTTAGCAGAGATTTCTTTCTTTCTTTCTTTCTTTCTTTCTTTCTTTCTTTCTTTAATTTACAGAACCAGAATCACATCAGTCTACTCTGTGTAATGTTGCCCCACAAACATCCACCAAACAATTTTAATATAATTATTTCTCTTAACTGTTATGTCATATATTTCGAAAACCTCCCACAGGGGAGTTTTTATCAACTGATTACCCAGATAATCTCAGTTCATCGAAGTATTTTAACTCAACCTTTTACAATTGGGACGTACCACACACTCCCGCACGTACGCATGCACACACACACACACATACACACGCTCGCACATATTTATATTGACAAACATTATATATGAGATCTAAGGAATACAGCTTATGCGTAGCTGAAAGGTGACATGTTTTTTAAATGTAAGAATTCCACTACATAATCCCAGATCTGAGATCTTCAGTAAATGCAAGTATATGGGCAAATATCTTTTGGTGGACTGAAGGACAGAACCCTCTCCGGATCGAGCAGCTGTCTCGCAGACTTTGGACTCATCTCCATTCAATTATTTTACAACTTGTTTAATTATAACTTCTTCAGTCAAAGAAGACGTAACTCAGATTTGCTGTCTTTTCCTTCTTTCCTTTTCCATTTTTATTTACTCTTTGTTTTATCATTTAAGTGTTTGCGTCAAACTTCTCGTTTCTTACACGTGGTTTCTCGTGTTGCTGCGTCCTGATTTTAAAATGGAACAAAACATGGGCTCACAACCTCAATATTGCTTGGAGGCATAAAGCACGTTATAAAAACCTGCCTAACCACGTGTCTTAATAGCAAGAAACTATTGGTAGCTCTTACTGTAATACAGAGTACATTAAATGATATTTATCTCTGTTGGATGGAGTCCCTATTTTATGTTGACCCTAACGGAACCATAAACTATATACACACACACACATATGTGCGTGTGGGTGTATATATATGCATATATATATATATATATATATATATATATATATATATATATATATATATAAACACAAATCTTTTATATTTTACTTGCTTTAGTCATTAGACTATGGGTCATGCTGTAGCACCGCCTGGAAGAATATTTGGTGAATAAACTAAGCCCATTATTTAGTTTTTCTTAAGTTCGGTACTTTTTAAAATCTTTTTTGTCGAACCGTTAAGTTACGGGCATATAATCACACCACCGAAACCTTTAACTTTGCATAGGTTACCAATTAAGGAATATAACACGCTCTACTCCCTAAAGTATTGAGTATTATACAGGGTGAACATAAAGTGTGGAGACATGGAAAATATCAGTAATATTGTTGTGGACAAAAGGCGGCGAGCTGGCAGAATCGTTTGAATGCCGGACAAAACGCTTAGCGGCATATCGCCCGTATTCGGGTTCTGAGCTCAAATTTCAGCGATGTCGATTTTATCCTTTTACCCTTTCAGGGTCGATAAAATAAGTACCAGTTGTGCACTGGGGTTAATGTAATCGATTTACACCCTCCACTGAAATCGATGACCTCGTGCCAAATATTTTGAAACCAATATTCTTGTGAAATGGGTTCCTTGCTCATCAGAGTTTCGTTGATTTCTTTTTCTGGGATACACTGAAGGAGACGGTGTACTCAATGAAAATCTCAGAGAGGAACCATATGAAGGAACACATCATGAATGCGTACGTAGACAGGATGCCGAATGCACTTTTTCTGAAGGACAAGAAGCCGAATAGACGGGCACAATGCCGAACGAACGTAAAGCCGAACAGACACAATAGCAAAAAAAACAAAAAACAAAAAAACATACTTACCTACATAGTTTAATGACCAATTTACCAATTTAGCACTTAAGATTTAACGAGATTAAATTTTAATCATAGTATGTCTTTTCGGCTTCTTGTCTTTCAGCAAAAGTGTATTCGGCATCCCGTCCGTGTATAGTCTCAAACGGACTAAGCTATACAGTTACTGCATTGGGTTCACAAAAATCTCGCAAAATACACAGAACTTTGCATCAATAATGGTGGAAAAGGTTCTTCATTAATGGAGATGAATAAAATTCTTGATAATATGCATTTTCGTTTATGCACCCAAGATTTATGGTCAGCCTGTATATGATTGGCTTCTTTCAGTTTCCATTTACCAAACTCACTTTCAAGGCTTTGATCAGTTCTGGATTATACGACTTTCCTCTATTTCTGAAGAAGAGCTTTGCTCGAAACATTAAATCCTACTTCCTTCCTTTCCTGAGCGTCTAATAATACAGTACTTGTACCACGTCCTCGCGTTGTTGTTTATTTTTCTTATTTGTTCTTCTTTGTTTGGATTCATATATATATATATATATATATATATATATATATATATATATATATATATATAACCAGCCGAAATTGCAAAGATAATCTGGAACTCGACTGAGGAAGGAAAACTCCGAATGACCTGTCCTTGTTTTCTTTGTATCGTCTATCTGTATGTTTTGTCCCCTTTTTTGTATCACCTAACTGTCTGGATGTTTTGCGTTCTTGTCCCACTTTTGTATATATATATATATATGGTGGTTGTCTACTCCTTAAACAGAGTTTGACCACCTCCTGCACCTACACCTTAGCCCTTTCATGGCGTCTGATGTGGCTTTTTAAACCAGACAGTGTTTTGAAAAAACACCCACACAGATTGCACCTCTGATTTGCACTACCAATACCTGCAAGTAAGTTCTGCTCATTGTGGATCCTAACATGTCTTTTAAGACCCCCATTGGATTTGCAAACCCTCTGGCACACACCACATTCAAACGTGTGCACAGACATATGATCAGAATAGCTGGGTGAGGTTTGTTTTCCATGGGTTCGCAGGTGAGATTTGAGGCCAGCCAAGGACAGACACGGTCTGTCACAGACTGTGCACACAAAAAGGTCCTTGTCATTCACCTTCTCAGTCTTCACCTTTTTCCTTAAATGTCTCTTGAGCCCTGCTTGCATCATCCTGGCCTCTTCAAATGCTTTCATATATATATATACTCACACATTCACACACATGCATACACACGCACATACGCGCACACATACATACACACGTACACGCACAATTAGGATAAATTCGTATATATATATATATATATATATATATATATATATATATATATATATATATATATATATATATATATATATATATATATATATATATATATATATATATATATATATGTATATAGTTCTTTCTCTCAAGCATCCTACTCAGCCTCTCTTTCTCATCTCTCTCTTTCTGTCTCCTTCTCCCATTAACACACACACACACAAACAACTAAATAAAACAATTCTAAGTGTTTCCCCCCAAACAATTCCATCAAAACCTTCCTTAAATCACTACAAAAGTTAATAACACATAAACGCACTTACACACACACACAAACAAACAAATCTGCACACACACACACACACACACACACACACACACACACACACACACACACACATATTCATACGCACATAGTACGTATCCGTGTGTGTGTACGTGTGTATGTATATATGTATGTGCATACTAACACATATGCTGAGATTGTTTCGTTGCAGCTTAGTCCTTTTTAAGGTGCCGCATGTTGAAAAGCAGTCCACCCATGCCCTTCCCACCTTTTTGCTGTACATCGATGGTGCTCTTCCGGTTCTGGTCCATGTAAAATTTTGCTAATAATTTTGTACAACAAAACGGAGAAAATATTAAAAAGAAATGTTTTGCACAATTCTAATGTTTAATTATAAAAATTTAATGGGACTTCAAATGTCTGTGGGGGTCCAGTAGAGTAAAATAGGGTTCACAAAGGGCCATGGTTAAGAGGTGGTTGTGAACGCAGTGCTCCACCCTTGGGCCTATGTTGTCCAACGGCTTTTCAAATTGGGTTCACTAAATCATCAAAAATAACTGCAAACTAAATCAATGTTTAGCTTTGCCATCGCAAATGCTTTAGCGATAATAACGTTATTATAAAACATATTTAGGCATTTAAAGACGATTGCGTGTATATAAATATGTGTCTGTGTAGAAACACGTGTGTATGTGTGTTTTTAAGTAGGTATGAATGTGTCAGTGTGTGTCATGCGTTCGTGTGTCTGTGTGTCTGCGGGTGTCTAAAAAGTTAGTCGAATGAGCTCTATAGATGCCTGAAACAGGAGTTAAGTGAAGGATATATATATATATATATATATATATATATATATATATATATATATATATATATATATATATATATATATATATATATATATATATACATACGTATACACATGCACATATATATATATATATATATATATATATATATATATATATATATATACATACACACATGCATATATATATACATGTATATTTATATATAGTATATATATATATATTTAGTATGTATATATATATTTAGTATATATACATATATAGTATATATACATATATAGTATATATATATATACACACACATATATATATATATATATATATATACATACTTGTGCACATATACATATATATATGCATATATATATGTGTGTGTATATGTATATATATACTTATGCGCATCTACATATATATATATATAAACATATATATAATGTGTGTGTGTACTTGTGTGTGTGTACTTATGTGTGTGGATATGTACATGTAGGTATGTAATATATGTATATATGTATATATTTATATATTACTTATATGTCTGTGTGTGTATGTACTTATATGTATGCGTACATGTACTTATATGTGTGTCTATGTACTTATATATATATATATATATATATATATATATATATATATATATATATATATATATATATATATATATATATATATATATATATATACATATATACATATATATATATATATATATATATATATATATATATATATATATATATATATACATATATATATATATATACACATGCATACATATGTATAAACGTATAAATATGTGTATATGTAGATAAGTGTGTGTGTGTATATATATATATACATACATATATATGTATGTACACAAGCACACACACACACATACATTTATAGTAAGAGAAGAAGAGAGAGTAAATAAAACAGGACATAGAAAAAAACATTTTGTTTGTGTTTGTGCATGTTTGTATACGTACACACACAATCAAAAGCACACTCATATACATACATATATATATATATATATATATATATATATATATATATATATATATATATATATATATATATATATATATAAATGTGTGTGTGTGTGTGTGTGTGTGTGTTTATGTGTATTTATGTGCGCGCGCACTTATTTATGTGTGTGTGTGTGTGTGGCTTATGTGTTGACGGATGTTGGGAGCCAAGTGAAATGTGAAGTAGGACATATTTAGGGAGTGAAACTTGGAAAACAATAGATGAAGGCCGCTAGAGGACCATTGGTGCTTCTCATATGCTCTATACAACACATCCAGTACATTGTGTGTGTGTGTGTGTATTTATACATACATACATATATATATATATATATATATATATATCTGTTTAGTTTCCACACTTGTAGCCATTCCTATTTGTTTGCTGGATGCAACATACCTCCTTGTAAGTCCTTGTATTTTTATATTATTCTCTCCTTCTCTTCTCTTCTCTTTCTGGATTTTCTTTCTGCAATCAATATGAATATCTTGATTATTTGCATTATTTGCTCGTTGAAGATTTCTCTGTGATACTGTCTCTTTATGAATGTTCTGTTCAATCTTGCCAGCCTCAGTTGTTTGTCTCTTTTCTATTTCTGTTACTTTATAAATATACAAATCTCTCCCTTTTCCTACCCACACATACACGTGTGTGTGTTTGTGTATTTATGTATATCTGTAACTATCTATCTATCTAGCTATCTATCTGTCTGTCTGTCTGTCTGTCTCTCTATCTATGTGTCTACCTCTTTCTATCTGTCTGTCTGTCTGCCTGCACATATATATATAGTATATGCGTGTGTGTAAGTGTGCATGTGCACGCGTGTGGTTTTTCAATAATTCATCCGTTTCTTTGAGCCACGATGGCTGTGTCCTGTGTATGCGCAATACATCCCAGCATCGTCGTCGTCGTCGTCGTCGTCATCATCTTCAATCTTGTCATTACCACCATGATTACTGTAAGGCAGCGAGGTGGTGGCAGAAAACGTTAGCACACCGGACAAAATGCTTAGCGGTATTTCGTCCGTCTTTACGTTCTGAGTTCAAATTCCGCCGAGGTCGACTTTGCCTTTCATCCTTTCGTGATCGATAAAATAAGTACCACTTGAACACTGGCGTCGTTGTACTCAACGTAACCCCTCCCTCAAAATTGCTACTCGGCTGCCGATAAGCCAGAGTCGGTAGAGCATCGTGGAAAATATGTCTTACTATTCAATTCCGTCTCTCTATATATATTTTCCAATTTCTTGCCTGTAGTCTTTGCATTTCCCTCTCAGCGTTCCACAAAATAAAGTACCAGCTATGTACTGGGTTGCTATAAACCATCTTTAAAACGTGTACCAGCCCTAGAAATCGTCATTATCATAATTACAATTAGCGCCATCATTAATTAAGATAAATTGCGATAAGAAGGAAGCAGAGAAGTCTCACCTCAGTCTGTCTACATTTTAGAGATAGAAGTGAAGTCCTTACAAGAAAGGAATGAAGGGCGATATATGATGTAATAGTACTAGGTAACTCCTGAATAGAAGTTGGTATGGTCACGGCTGGAACACCTCTGATGATACATATATAATATGCGAGCGCGCGCACACACACACACGCGCGCGCTAAATCAGGACTGAGCTGGAAGATAAATATTTTCTTTAAGTAAAATTAATTATTTCGCGCTCAAACATCATTAAGTCGATATCGTCGTATCAATATCTTTTGATTAGATAGCATTATTGCCCTATCCTAAGGCGGCGAGCTGGCAGAATCGTTAGCGCACTGGACGAAGTGCTTAGTGGTATTTCGCCCTTCGCTACGTTCTGAGTTCAAATTCCGCCGAGGTCGACTTTGCCTTTTATCCTTTCTGGGTCGATAAATTAAGTACAATTGAAACACTGGGTGAGGTGGGGGTTGGGTCGATGTAATCGATTTATCCCCACCCCTAAAATGGCTGCCCTTGTGGCAAAATTCGAAACCATTATTGATCGATCATCGTGATCACCACCACCTCCGTCATCATCATCATCATCAATGCCATCATCACGTTGATGGTCATATTACATGGTGTTCAACGGCGTCTCGTTATCTGGAGCTCATGGTTCCCCCCCCCCCCATTTATTATTTTTCTTTTACATCGGAACACGTCTGTATCAGTTCTCGTAGCTCTATCAACAGACAGATGTCATCATCGTCATCATCGTCATCATCGTCATCGTCATCATCGCCACCACCACCACCATCACTACCATCACCATTTACACAATCCTCGCTATCACTCTTATTGTCTTCATCACTACCCACTGCCATCATGTATGCCGCTAGCGCCACCACCACCACCACCACTGTCATATCCATATCAAATAATCACAATATCATGAGCCGATATTGCCATATCACTTTGCTCCGTATCACTTCCATCTCTGTGATATCAACACGGGACATAACAGTTCGACCTTGTTATCATTTTCAGTTTAGGCGTCTCACTATGGCTCAGCTAGTAGCCATCATGACGGGCTCTACTCTTAAAAATAACCCCTCCCACCCGCTACCTATATGTGTGTGTGTTCCATATAATATATGTTCCTATCACTTATATCTTTATACCTATGACCCCTTAAATATCCCTAATTCTGCGCCACAATAACTCTACCGTGTGCGTTGCGGTCGCCATTTTCACATCCCCATCCTGATATTCACTACCTCCAAACTCCTTCATGATATCCTCTATGCTACATCCCTGTCCTGATATCCATTATGCTATATCTCTGTCCTGGTATCCCTTTCGCTCTATCTCCATATCTCAGTTTCACCGTGGCTGTATGCTCGCAGATATCACCATGATTGTGTCTAAATCCACATATCACCATAGTTATATACACAATCGCAATATCAAGTATGGCTATATCTACATCTCAATATCACCATGATTGTGTTCCGTCAGAATATCACTGATATGATACCTTAAGGCATGGCTGGAATGGCTTTGGTCATTTGTATTCTTGATCAGTGTTGACCCATGGATAGAAAACAACAATTAAACACACACACACACACACACTGTGTATGTGAAATGCGTCTTATCAATATATAGTACACCTAGTTAGCTTATTATACACCAAGTTAGCTTATTATACACCAAGTTAGCATGTAAGATATCTGAATCTACAGTATTTTGTATACAGTACTACCTCGATTATCGCGGATGTTACGTTCCAAAACACTCCTGCGATAAGTGAAAATCCGCGAAGTAGAAACAGTACTGTACTGTATATTTATTTTATTATTTTAATAGTTTGTATATATTTATTTTGTTATAAATGCAAAACAATACCACGAAGGAATCGACGTCAGCTTAAATGATAAACCGCGATAAGTGAACCGCGATATGGCGAAGGATAATTGTAATTAAATGTTGTTTAGCCCTAGGCTATGATCAAAGTCGTTCTGGTCATAACCAACACCTTAAATTATTTAGACAGTGTATTTTAAACTACATTTACCCAGTGTGTCCTTCCTATCTTTATAGAGGAAAATGGTGAATAACTTGAAATTTGGTTGCTATCTCAAGACTCTCTCTCATTGACTAGGGTTTGTTTTTCTTATTTTGTTGTTTATCTTTGCTATTGTTGTTGTAGTTGTTGCAGCATTGTTATTTGGTGGTGGTAGTAGTAGTAGTAGTAGTAGTAGTAGTAGTGGTAGTGGTAGTAGTTGCTCTTATGGCATGCATTGTTCTCGTGCGGTAGGCAGCGGTCATCTTGTAAGCAACCTAAACGTCGCGGATGTCACGTGCTCACCAGATGGACACTTGAGTCACCAAGCTGCGCCAAGGAAATCGCCGCTCTCTAGTTTCCTGTTTCTTTGACCAGATTTCTCCTTTGCTTTTTATTTTTAAAGTCCCCATCGCCTCACCCCTTCTTTCTTTTGCCCACTTTTATTCCCCCACCTTATTGTCCCCTCCTCCTCCTCCTCCTCCTCTCTCTTTCTCTCTCTCTCTATCTATATTGCACACTTCCTCGTTCTTCTCCTCCATAACCCATTCTTTGCTATCAACAAACGCTTGAGTCCTTCGCTTAGAGTCTCCATCCCCCACCACCACCACCACCACAACCACCACTGCCGCCGCCACCACCACCGCCACCACCACCAACCACACCATCATCATCATCATCAGCACAGCCATCACAAATATCGTAGCTATTAAGTATATAGATGTCTGAGGCAGCCTATTTAAGCATACATACCTCCGCACATACGCGCACACAGGCACACGCACACACATGTGTGCATACACTAGGCGTACACACATACACACACGTGCACGTATGTATTCATAAGGTGTGTGTGTGTGTGTGAGTGAGTGTGTGTGTGTGTGTGCGTGCGTGCAGGCACTGTTATACCTTACTGCTTCAAGACACTCCTATTTTCTCATGAATGTCTGTGTGTGTGAGAGTGTTTGACTTTAAGCATTTATTCTTTTTACACGTTTCAGTCATTTGACTGCGGCCTAGCTGGAGCACCGACTTAAAGGGTTGTTAATCGCAGAAATTTACCTCAGGACTTAATCTTTGTAAGCCTAGTACTTACTCTATCACTCGCTTTTGCCGAACCGCTAGATAACGGGGACGTAAAGTCACCAGCATTGGTTGTCAATCGATGGTCGGGGTGGGGGTGGGGACAAACACAGAAACACATACACAAATATATACATAAAAGAAAAAATCCCCACGTATATACATATATATATATATATATATATATATATATATATATATATATATATATATATATATATATATATATATATATATATATATATATATATATATATGTATGTATATACGACGGGCTTCTTTTAGTTTCTGTCTACCAAATTCACTGATATGGCTTTGGTCGGCCCGAGGCTATAGTAGAAGACACCTGCCGTAGGTGCCACGCAGTGGGACTGAACCCGGAACCATGTGGTTCGGAAGCAAACTTCTTACCACACAGCCACGCCTGCTCCTTTAAGTATGTATAAGTATGGGTTTCTGTGTGAATGTGCTTAGATGTGTTACACACACACACACACACACAAACACACACACACACACACACACACACACACACACACACACACACACACACACACACACACACACACACACACACACACACTTAATCTCATT
>NC_142928.1:198085379-198086731 GCF_046866305.1 Octopus bimaculoides
ATAAAATGAATAATAATTTCTTGAAAAAAAACCGGAGAAATATTACATTAAAATGAAATGAAATAAAACAAAATTTCTTATTTGTATATCGTTTTCCTAAATTTGATTGAGCATGATCGCAGCCATTTCTGTCGAGACGTATCTTTGCAAAATTTCTTTATAAAAATGTGGTTATTTTTAGAAAGTTGATCATTGCCCGCCACCAAGCCTAGTATGTGCACTCATTCTGCACCGCTTAGGTTAATTCTCTTTGTATCTCTCTTTTACATATCAAGCACTCCATGGAGTGTTCCAGCTGATCCGATCAACAGAACAGTCTGTTCACTCAGTTAACGTGCAAGAGGCTGAGTAGTCCACAGACATTCGTATTCTTGACATATTTCTCGGGGAGGTTCAGATTGACACACGATGAAACAAGGCTGACCTTTCGAGTTATGGGTACAATTCATTTTTGACAGCTGAGTAGACTGGTGTAACGTGACAAAAAGAAAATGTCTGGCTGAAGGACACACGCGTTGCCGGGAATCGAACTCAGACCTTACGGTTGTGAACCAAAACCACTAACCACTAAGCTACGCTTCGTCAATTCTTACACACACACACACACACACACTTTCTCTCTATCGTTCTTACAAGATCCAAAGCGTGACAGAAGGAATCAATCACCGTACCACCCACCAACGCAGCATTTATATCGTCTATCTATAAACAGAGATTATGGTAGCACCGTGCATGGAAGAAATCTTAGACAGAGTGCCACAGCTTAAGTCCTTTTAGATTTTGTGGTTAAGACTTGCCAAAGTTCAGATTATTTCCATCACTTATATTTCTGGAAGGTAATAATGCGTTTATTATTAATCAGGTGTTAAGATACTTATGATCGCCTCAACCCAACATTACACAGGTTATATTTAGCTAGGTGTCACTTGAAACGCCAGCAGTATTTAATTCTTTATTTCCTTTTAAACTCTGTGAACAAATTCTATTCAGAGTTGATTTTGCCTTTGATTATTCTGGAGATCAATAAAATACGGCACCAATCCAAAAACTAGAGTCAATTTCACCGACTACACATTTAGCCTTCAAGATGAAGTCTGGTATCACAGTCCAAAGATCAATATTAACACTTAAGTGGCTTAGATTCCAGAAACGGTAGCAACGCCGAAATAAGACAAGAAATAATGAAGATAAAAAAAAAACAAAAAAAAAACAGCAGAATAAAAACGAAAAAGCAAATATAAAAGAAATGAAACTAAACTTTCAGTTCATATTTAGGTGAGATTGAATTTTCGCAAACAGGGCAAATTGCAGCGCCATCTCAAGATGGCATTCGGATTTAGTCGAAGAATTTG
>NC_142928.1:198087231-198089731 GCF_046866305.1 Octopus bimaculoides
TATATATATATATATAATATATATATATATATATATATATATATATATATATATATATATATGTATATATATATATATATGTATATATATATATATATATATATATATATATATATATTTATATATATATATATATATATATGTATATATATATATATATATGTATATATATATATATATGTATATATATATATATTGGGCATCGGTACCATTTTCCTCTTTCTCCGTTCTTCCATTCTCCGAACTTTCCATCTTTCCGACGAAGGGCTACGCCCGAAACGTCATACACTCTCTCTTTCCTTTCCTGAGCGTCCAATAATACTATCCATATCACGTCCTCACCTTGTTGTTTTTTTGTTTTTTTGTTATTGTGTTTTTGAACTATATATATATATATGTATATATATATATATGTATATATATATATATATGTATATATATATATATGTATATATATATATATATATGTATATATATATATATATATATATGTATATATATATATATATATGTATATATATATATATATATGTATATATATATATATATATGTATATATATATATATATATATATATATATATATATATGTATATATATATATATATATATTTATATATATAATGTGTGTATGTGTGTGTGTGTGTGTGTGTGTGTGTGTGGCTTCTTTCTGTCCCCCGCCATTGCTTGACAATCGTCTCTATAACGATATGTTATAGAGACAATTGTCAAGTAATGGTGGATGATAGAAAGAAACACACACAATTTGCGTTCGGCAAATTATTCCGATAGAATAAATGCCATTCTTTTAAAAATTAAGGACTGGAGTCGATACAAAGTACTAAATATTCTTCAAAGCGATGCTCCATCAAGGCCGTAGTCAAATGACTGAAACAAGAGGAAAATAGATTTTATATATTCTTGCATGCATATTTCCAGGAACAAAACTTTTTTTTTTTTTTTTTTTTTACTCAACGATGTCTAACAGTACATCGTTCATTGGCAGAGTCTTGTGTAAAATAAATCCTAACACCAAGTTTTAGGTGACACAAACATGTTAGTCATCAATAATCGATTATTAAAGATAAAAGTTACTGCTAAGTCCCATGGTTAAGTTTTAAAGTCCAACATTTAAATATATTTAAATATTTTAAACAACGACATCTTGATTGGATGTAATCGATATTTATGTGTATCGATATATCTGAGAGGAATTCTACATACATACATATATACATATATGCATACACATACATACATACTTACATACATACGCACATAGATACATACATACATACATACATACATACATATATATATATATATATATATATATATATATATATATATATATATATATATATATACACACACACACAAGTACAAGAATACATGCATGCCGACATATTTACGTATGTAATACATACATACATATTTCTATGTCTCCCCCCCTCTCTCTCTTTATGTTCTAAATGTATATAATATCAACTACGTTGGTGTGAAAAGTTTACACGTGTGTGTATATATATATATATAGAATATATATATACATCTCTCTATATACATACATGTATATACATGTATATATGTATATATATGCATGCACACACACACGTGTATTATATCTATAAATATCTTCACATCTCCCTCTCTCTGTTTCTCTTCGTATATATATATATGTATATATTTGTGTATATATATATGTATATATATATATGTATATATATATATATATATATATATATATATATATATATAACGTGTTCACAGACGCACATAAGCATGTACGCATATTTGTGCTTGCGTACATTTACATAAAGTACATGGCGCATGAGCAGATCGAGTAAAATTAACATAAATCTATTTACATATTTCCATGTATAGAGTAGATGTAGAGATAGGGCTAGAGTGGTATGGACATAGATATGTGTTCTGTTATTGAAGTTTAATCTAAGGATTAAGGGAGTTTAGACATAAAACACACTCAAAGACTCAAGAAATCAATGCGAAGTACATGTATTTAGTTGTACATAAATTCACACACACACACACACACACACACACACACACACACACAGTTACATTAACCCTTCCATACACACACGTATATCTACATATATGTATATGTAGGAATATGCATGTATATGTAGCAAATTATATATATTTATTTGCATATATACAAAAATGTATATCTATATGTACACATCACAATGCATATATTTATATATTTACAGATATACATGCACATGCATACACATGTTTACAAATACATATTCATATATATATATATATATATATATATATATATATATATATATATATATATATATATATATATATATATATATATATATATATATATATATATATATATATATATATATATATATATATATATGCGCGTATATGTATTTTATAGATGTGTACAGATGTATATATTTATATATGTATGTATATAGAGAGATTGACAGATATAAACTATAAGTCCGAAATTGAACTTG
>NC_142928.1:198094731-198099731 GCF_046866305.1 Octopus bimaculoides
TGTACATATATATATATATATATATATTTGTATTTATGT
Source organism: Octopus bimaculoides (assembly GCF_046866305.1). Taxonomy (NCBI): domain Eukaryota; kingdom Metazoa; phylum Mollusca; class Cephalopoda; order Octopoda; family Octopodidae; genus Octopus; species Octopus bimaculoides. The sequence goes on from NC_142928.1 coordinate 198,094,771, forward strand.
GCTTTTCTGAGTATATTCCACTGATGAGGCAAAGCATTTCTTATGCAGAGCTAGAAATCCGGGATCTGGAATTATCCAGTAATTTTTTGCTAGTTTATTTTGTCTCTTCGTCTTCTCTCCTGGTGCTATATGAACATTTATTGTGGTTTTAGAGTCAAGCTTTGACTGCTATTTTCAGCGTGGTGGTATCTCTTATATACCCTAAATTATAATTTTTTTAATATATATCTCTCTATATATATATACGTTCTGTACTCGCCTAACACTTTACTGTTAAGCCTAAGTACGTTGAGTTATTGAGTTCTGGCAACAGGTTAATCGGATGTCTATGTTGCAGCGAAATATTGCATGCTCACAGATTTGTGTGTTTGTACTACCTGAAGCCAGCGGGTATCGTGTTAAGCCGACTAAGAAATCTGCACCAGGTCGTTCGCTCTGTTAGAAATAGCAACCGAATGTACCTCAAACCACAGCCTCCTCTCATAGAAAGGAAGGATATTACGAAAAATGATATAAATAAATAATGTTCACATTTGTAATACCGTTAACTGTAGTTCTCGTGAGCCAGAGTCCACCTCAGATACAATTAGGACAACAGCAACAACAGTTAGCTTCACCAGATATAGAAAAAAACAACGACGCACTGGCTTCAATTATTGTTTTGTTAGAAAACTTTACATAGTCTAATTATAGACTACTAATTAAACACTATTGTTAATAACAAATTAATTAGTCCTATATATAAGAATGGAATCGATCGATATTTCACTCTATCCGAAAATACATATTGCAGGATTAACTCACAATAATCGATATCTTAACCATAAGTAAGTTTTGCCGGGAGGCATTATCTAACTGTCTGTCTGTGTGTCTATCCATCACCTACCCATTTCTTCATCCATTCACATATCTAGTTATCTGTCTGTCTGTCCACATAGAAATATACGCAGACATTGTTTTATATCTGAACTCGTTTTGAGATGTATCGTTATAAAAAACGTGTGTTGGTGTGTATCTGTGAGTGTGTGTATGAGTATACAGACGTAGATTATTCCCTATGCATATTACATGCTTATTACAAAAATTACAAATATTCTAAGAGGTCTTTAGGTGTTAATCCTAAAACTTGCTCAGACAAGGGTCACCAGCGAATACGACAGCTCACTTTAGGGAAGTTTTAGAGTCCAGCTACTAAAATCTTACATTATTTTCAGCCACAACAGAACGATAACAGAGCACATTTGACCTCAGTGGTTCGGTAGAGGGGAAAAAATCCCTCGCGGTTCTTACAGCCCTTTGTCTTTTAATTTCAAACCTCATCGAAGTTAACTTCGCCTCTCAAAGTTAACTTCGCCTCTCAAAGTTAACTTCGCCTCTCAAAGTTAACTTCGCCTCTCAAAGTTAACTTCGCCTCTCAAAGTTAAAGTTTGATAAAATAGATTGTCAGTTCAGAACTGGAGTTTATGTATCCGACTTATCCATTCTCCTCAAAATTACTGATCTAAATTAGAAAGAACCATCGTCATTATTATTATTAAAAGGTGGATGACTGTGGCAAAAATGGTTCGTGAAAGGCTCTACTCTTAAGTATGGGAGAGGGCTCATGCCTTTGGTGGTCAGGATAACCCTGGATTTGAGGGGTTCCTTCATTGATCCTAGTTGAAGCTTCTCCTGTATCAGAAGGAATTCATCATTCATGTTATCCAATTCTTTGTATCCGATGTATACTCTTGTCGCTTTTCATCGCTTTTACCATTTCTTCGTCTTCATTTTTTAATGCAAATCCTCACACAAATTGTTGACTGTCTTCATGCTTTTCCGCCTCATCCAAGCCCTTTTAGCTAATAAAAGAAATTATTATTATTATTATTATTATTATTATTATTATTATTATTATTATTATTATTATTATTATTATTATTATTATTATTATTATTATTATTATTAAGACGGCGAGCTGGCAGAATCGTTAGCACGCTGGGCGAAATGCTTAGCGGTATTTCGTCTGTCGCTCCGTTCTGAGTTCAAGTTCCGTCGACGTCGACTTTGCCTTTCATCCTTTCGAGGTCGATAAATTAAGTACCAGTGAAAGAATGAGATCGATGTAATCGACTCAGCCCCTCCCCCAAAATGGCTGCCCTTGTAGCAAAATTTGAAACTGTTGTTGTTGTTGTTGTTGTTGTTGTTGTTCTTCTTCTTCTTCTTCTTCTTCTTCTTCTTCTTCTTCTTCTTCTTCTTCTTCTTCTTCTTCTTCTTCTTCTTTTTCTATGTTTGGCTTTTGCTTTGTGTTTGCACAAGTCAGCTCCAAGTCTCACCCAGAGACCTCAAGAGACATCAAGTTAGAAAGTTAGAAGTTCAAATTGCTATTATGAATAGGGTACCATACATTTGGTTTTGCACAAAGTATTGTTCTTGTCAGGCAAAATGTAAGAAAATTAGAAGAGAATTATTATTATTATTATTATTATTATTATTATTATTATTATTATTATTATTATTTCTACTGTTTGTAACATTTTGATGACGTATTTATACTTAAGTATTTTATGTATAAGATATGTATCTATAAGTAGTCTGCATGTTAGACACACACACACACATACACACATATACCCACTAGCTTTGTTTTGTACTTTTGTACACATAAGCCCCCCCCTCTCTCTCTCTCTATCTCTCTCTCTATCTATCCATACACGCACAAACATACACAAAAGAGAATGGAGGAAACTTTTATGATGATTACATGAAAATATGACTTATAGTCGTAACTGATAAGTGGTAACTGGAGAAAGAAGCGCACGTGAGTGTGTGTGTGTGTGTGTGTGTGTGTGTGTGTGCGTGCGTGCGCGCGCGATGGCGTGGTAAAAAGCTTGCTTCCCTACAACATAGTTCAATCCCACCTTGGGCAGGGGTCTTCTACTATAGCCTCGGGCCGACCAAAGCCTTGTGACTGGATATGGTAGACGGAAACTGAAAGAACCCGTCGCGCATATATATATATATATATATATATATATATATATATATATATAGATAGATAGATATACACACGCACACACACATATTTATACATACAAATTCAAAGTGTACTCCCTTAGGAAAGCATTAGAGTACAAAATAGAGATCGTTCACCCTTAGTATTACCAAATAGCCGGTAGAATTCGAAGTCAGGCTTAGGCATTAATCGTGCGCGAAAAATAAAAATTGAATAAATAAGAGTCGACAGGAAGGAATACCTTTAGACAGCTATTTAATAAACACTACACCTGTTTCGATACAACATAGATCTGCATATTCACAAGATTTAAATTAAATATGATTCAATTGTATCTCCTCAGGGGTTATATATATATATATGTATATATATATATATATATATATATATATATATATATATATATATATATATATATATATATATATATATATATATATGTATGTGTGTGTGCGTGTGTATAAGTATATATATATAAAAACAAATAATAAATGAGTATATGCATATATACGTACAGGTATGTGCATACCTACGTCTACCTGTATATATAGGTGCATATCTGGGTACAGGACATTGCAAACAAAACGTAGACAAGAAAATAATAATAACCAGAGTACAGAAAACACACAAGCCACATAGAGAACATTTTCCTTCATCAGCTACCCCCGTTTTAACACCGGCGTATATAAATGTATGCATGCATGTATATATATGTATATATATATATATATATATATATATATTTATATGTAGATATTTATATAAATATATATATATATATATATATATATATATATATATATGTATATATATATATATATATATATATATATATATATATATATATATATATATATATATATATATATGCATGCACACACTCACACATATATTTGCATACATAAACACACATCCAAACATACGCCTGAATATGTGTCTGAGTCAATAATTTCCAGAGCAGTTTATATTTTTCGCTAGATATGTGCCGCTTCTCAGGAGACATTGTAATGCAGGATGATAAACGAACGATATTAATCAAGGGAAACGCGGTACAGCACACCAATTAATTGATTTCGTGCATGGCAATATATTCAAACTTTCTGTAGCCTTTCAGATTGGGTGTCTTGTTTGCTTTGATGTACTTTCGTCGCCAATGAAGGTACTGACTGATGACTTCAGAAGGGAAGCTAAAGAAACCGTTTAACTATGTGTCTATCCTCCTTTATTTCATATTTCAGTAACAGAAGAATATATGTATGAATAATCAAATATATATATATATACAGATATTGATAGATAATACATACAAAAGTACATACACATATATGCATAAATTACCACTCACGTGACTATATGTCTAACGGCTTATTTATCTGTCTATCTGTCTATAATTATCTGGTACACACACGTTATATATTTTCAAATATATATATGTATTAACTCTTTTACTCTTTTGCTTGTTGCAGTCATTTGACTGTGGCCATACTGGAGCGCTACCTTTTGTCAAATAAATGCTCCCCCCTCCAGAGCTTACTCTTTGTAAGGCTAGTACGTATTCTATGTGTCTCTTTTTCCGAACCGCTAATTTACGGTGACATAAAGCCAGCAACATCGGTTGCTGAGGAGACAAACACATACACACACACGCTCACACATACACGCACACATACACACACTCAGACACACACACACACACACACACACACACACACACACACACACACACAGACACACACACACACACACACGGCGGGCTTCTCTCAGTTTCCGCCTACCAAATCCACTCACACGGCTTTGGTCGGCCCGAAGCTCTAGTAGAAGGTGCCACGCAGTGGGACTGAACCCGGAAGCAGGTGGTAAGGAAACAAGCTTCTTACCGTACAGCTACTCCTGCATTTATGTCTGACTCTTTAAATATATAGGCATTTAAATATATGTTTTTATATATTTTTGGAAAGTAAATCGG
>NC_142928.1:198104731-198109731 GCF_046866305.1 Octopus bimaculoides
GAGATCGTGAAAAACAAATTTAACCTTGATGTCATTTGAACTCAGAACAAGAATATTGAAAACATATTGTAACGAAATACAGAATATACATTGTTTGATGTTTTACCTGTTCTGCCAACTGACCATCATTTAGCTACTTCTTTGCATGTTGTGTGTTTATATTTCTACAAATGTATACTGCATCGTCGATATTAAGAGCATATCAGTAATGCAATGAGATAATTTAACTCATTATTGTCTATACCTTCGACAACAAGTGTAAAAAATGAAACCATTAATGATTGTTTGAGAGATAAAGTTAGTAAAAAGTCAACGAAAATCTCTACCTTCTGTGAAGCCGTTCTTGTACAGCAGGAAATACAACATCCTCCGTCCAACTTCCCTCATTCCGCTTATCAACGAAATTCATGATTTCCTTCAGGAGTTTGTCCAATCCTCGCTGTTTCCTTCTCCCTCCCTTGGCGGCCACGTGGTCTCCCTAATTCGCTTTTACTAGGAATTTGTCCATGCATGTCAATATGGCAGCAAATAGTAAGAATTTCACAGATTATGGTTCTGTTCTTGGACATTCAGTGGTTAAATTGCGTCTCGATTGACTTTAGCTTTGAACGTCGCTAATTAAAATACCAATTGCATACTGATCGAATATTATGAGGTCAAATTGATTGATTAGAATAAGGACATACTAATTAATTTAGACTTGCTATAGCGTTAGTTTGTTCTTCAAATATCATTATGTAAAGATTTTCTTGACAGAAGAATAATCTAAAACAACAACAACAGGCATTGTGAAATATCGTAATTCACGAAAATGGTCACAAGGTGGTCGGTGTACATGCGAGAAATAGTCACCAATTCTACCTCAAATCAAACTTTACGGTTTTAAATAAGAAGACATATTGGATAATGCAGTCCTGATTGTTACCTGACAGAGAAAAAGACGTGATGGCTATAGATGGAATGTCTTCGAATATTTCTGTTTGGTCAGAGTTCACCTGGGGTTCCACATCAACAACAGCAGCAACACTTAGCTCATTGGACGTGAAAGATAAAATGTTCACAACAACAACAGCACATTTTGAAGTGTTAAAACAACAATAAAAACGTCAGCAACAACAACAACAACCACCACCACAACAACAATAACAAGACCAACATCATCATCATCATCACTAGCACCACCATGATCAACGACTATCAACAACATAATGTTGATGTCATTGTTCAACGAAGCTGTTATTTGCAAAACTGGTGACTAATAGACACACACACACACACACACACACACACACACACACACACACACACACACACACACACACACACACACACACAGAGTCACACGCACACACACATCAATATGTCGACATTGTCTTGGTGTTCCGCCATATTTTGCGCCAGACATTAATTTTTGGCCCAGCTAATGTCGTCTGCGTTAGTCAGTCTCTTGTGTTTATATTTATTTCAATATATTATTTATATTTACATAGTTATCTAGTTATTATGTTTATTTATTGTACAACTATTTTGTTTTAAGTTTCTTTATTTATTGACGCATTTATTCAATCTCCACCAGATAGCCGTGGCCACCCCGGACGATTATAAAGCAATTTTATATTTTAATGACTTTTTCACTCGCAACCGAGCTTCATTTTTGCTTTTTCCATTATTATTATTATTATTATTATTATTATTATTATTATTATTATTATTATTATTATTATTATTATTATTATTATTATTATTATTATTATTATTATTATTATTATTATTATTATTATTATTATTATTATTATTATTATTATTATTATTATTATTATTATTATTATTATTATTATTATTATTATTATTATCAAGGCGGCGAGCTGGCAGAATCGTTAGTGTCCCGGGTGAAATGCTTAATAGTATTTCGTCCGCTGTTAGATTTTAAGTTCGAATTCTGCCGGGGTCGACTTTGCCTTTCATCCTTTCGTGGTCGATAAAATTTGTACCACTTACGTACTGGTGTCGATGCAATCGACTTAATCCCTTCCCCCAAAATTTGAGGCCTTGTGCTTCCTGTAGAAAAGATTATTATTATTATTATTATTATTATTATTAAGGCGGCGAGCTGGCAGAATCGTTAGCATACCGGGCGAAATGCTTAGCGGTATTTCGTCCGTCTTTACATTCTGAGTTCAAATTCCGCCGAGGTCGACTTTGCCTTTTACTCTTCCGGGGTCGATGAAACGACTTAGCAGTTGATCTTTGGATCGATCTAATCGTCTTAGTCCCTACCCGGAACATGCTGGCCTTCATCCAAAATTCGAAACCGTTATCATTTGCTATCCGTGCGGGTTTATATTTTCTTGCCTTTTGTTGTCATTATAGTTAACTGATGATGTTGTTTGTATTGGCGCGGTTGTTGTTGTTATTGTTGTTGTTGTTAGTGAAGCTTTAGCTGCCGCCTTTTGTGTTAATATGCATCAGTCAAAATCTCTTTTTTGTCTTGGAATCTCAGTTGTATTGCTAGATATGCAGTAGGTTTTTTTCTTCTCCCCGCCCGGTGGAACAAGTGCCACGGGGACGTAAACACACCAGCATCGGTTGTTAGTGGGACGGACGGACACACACACACACACACACACACACACACACACACACACACACACACACACATATATATATACATATATACAACAGGCTTCTTTCAGTTTCTGTCTACGAAATCCACTCACAAGGCTTTGGTCGGTCCGAGGCTATAGTAGAAGACACTTGCCCAGGTGCCACGCAGTGGGAATGAGCCCGGAACCATGTGGTTGGTCAGCAAGCTACTTACCGCACAGCCACTCCTACGCCTATATATATATATATATAACACATAAAGATGAGTTTACACACACATATACACACATGGTTTTGAAACGCGTTGTAAGATGGAAAGTGTGTGTATGTGTGTGTATGTGTGTGTGTGTGTGTGTGTGTGGGTGCGTACATTGTATGTGTGAAGGAGAGGAGAAAAAAAACTAAAAGATATAACAAAGTTTTGGAAGAAGTGTTTGAAAGTGTTAATTCCACACACTAACATAAATACACCACGCACTGTCTATACGGAAACTCGTGTGTGTGTGTGTGTGTGTGTGAGAGAGACATGTGTACTGTTGTATTGTATGATTTATCGACGTTTGACCTTCAAGCCGGGTGTTTGCTAATGAGGTGATATTTTTGTACAGAAGTGTATATATTGGCCAATCAAGATTTGTCATTGCTTTACTATGAACTAATTAGATCGTAATGTCACACAGACAGACGTTGATTTCTTTTTCCACTTCTGATATTCACCTCTCTACTCGCCTCTTACCACCCCTCCTGCATGGGAAGCTTTCGCTTTTCGATAATGTGTGACATATATATATATATATATATATATATATATATATATATATAGGCACACGCACTCAATCACACGTGTGTGTGTGTGCGTGTATACATACAAATTGATAGATTGGTAGGAAGATAATGAAAAAATATGATATAGAAAGATGACTGGTAGATTGAGATATAGATAGTGTGAAAAAGACATTGATAGATGCGATAGATAAATAGATTGACAGATAGAAAGATAGATGGATAGATGACATGAACAAATATTTCACATGTCGAAATTCTAAAATGTGACATATAAACACACAAACACACACACACACGTGTGTGTTTGTGTGCTCTATCAGAACACTGACCATGTACTAATTGTATCTTTTTCAAATATATTCTCCATATTCGTTTACGAGATTTTTTCATTCTTTACTGGAACAAAAATGTTCCAGCATCTATCATTAGCCTTTCTAGGCTTTCACTGTCTCACCTTCTGGAATAAGTGTTATTGGTGTATATCTACTACGTCTTTGTAGTACACAAGGCCAATGCAATTTATAGCAGCCACTATCACCGTAGTTTCGAACATTTAACCGTTAAATATTTATAGGCCATCATCCTTAGCATTAAGATCTTCCATACATAAAATGGTGGACTTGACATGACAAAGGAAATGAAGTCGAAAAGCCAGCCGTTCGTATTCTATTAGTAAATGTACATCGTCTTTATTTGCATCAATTTATTTGACTCGCCAATGGTTTGAGACACAATTAGTCAGATGAAGGAGATGTATATCCATGGAAACCTAAAACAAACCCTCACTTTTTCCTATAGATCCGGGTTTCCTCAGAAATTTTCAAATTGGAATAAATGCAGAGATTCCTAAAACGTATTCAATATTACAGTGTATTGTGTATATACAGTATAATCTATCTATCTATCTATCTATCTATCTATCTATCTATCTATCTATCTATCTATCTATCTATCTATCTATCTATCTATACATGTCTGCGTGTGTGTGTATGTATGAGTATGTAGTCGACGAGAATGTATCGTAGCTCTTCACTCCGACATTCGAAACTCCGAGTATTATAATGGCAACCTTTTATTGTTTGTTCAAAATTATAACATATGTAAATAATCCTCTATTTCTCTAATATCGAGGTCTCATTCTTTTGTTATTACATATTTTTATTATTATTAATATTAATGATAAATATAATAATAATATTGTTATTATTATTATTATTATTATTATTATTATTATTATTATTATTATTATTATTATTATTATTATTATTAAAACAGAATATCTAATAGATGTATTTATTGGTCAAACAACGTGTTTGTCTTCGTTTTTTGTTTTCTGTAAATTTGAATTTCATGTATGTATATATATATATATATATATATATATATATATATATATATATATATATGTGTGTGTGTGTGTGTGTGTGTGTGTGCATATATATATATATATATATATATATATGCACACACATACACCTATATGTAAGTGTATGAACATAGTGACATTTCTCTACAAAAGAACCTGCCTGTTCCAAAAAGAATCTTCCAGTTAAAACACTTCCAAATTAAATCTGTTGGCATTTATTAGGTTTAAATCAGCCAAATTAATA
>NC_142928.1:198127231-198129731 GCF_046866305.1 Octopus bimaculoides
TTTGCTAACAGTATTCGTGTATGCGCGCGCAGTGTGTGTGTGTGTGTGTGTGTGTGTGTATCCATGTATGTATATTTACATGTAGAAAACAGATGTGTATGTACACACACACATACACACGTTCGTGTAAGTACGTATGCATGCATATATATATATATATATATATATATATACATAATACATATATAGATATATATATATACATGTATATATATGTATATATATATATATATATATATATATATATATATATATATATATATATATATGTAGGAATGCAAAACCTGAGGATATATACAGAGTTGAGACGACATCAACCTCGTAGAACCTTCACCATTTAGGAAGAGTGTCTTTATTACAGCATCTTGATTAAAATTGCTAATTAAGGAAGCTGCTGCAAAAGAATACTAAAACATACAAAAACTGTAGACGTATGTAAGCTTCGACACACCACTTAATAAATGATATTGCCATGCATCACATACACGCGCGCGCGCATAGTACTATGTTTATCCAACTGCATCTATATAGGGGTGAATGTGTATATATTTATGTTTGTGTGAATCTGTGTGTGCGTGTGCATGTATACATGTATATATATATATATATATATATATATATATATATATATATATATATATATATATATATATATATATATATATATATGTGTGTGTATATCTCCAAACCTTCCAGTATATATATATGTATATATATATATATATATATATATATATATATATATATATATATATATATATATATATATATGTATATTTGCACGTATGTATGTATGTATGTATGTATGTATGTGTGTATGAATGAGTGATTAAACGTTTTTCGTGCAATTTGTTCAAAATGTTTAAAAAATCCACTTTATGGATGAGATTCCTCAGAAGGAGAAATGGCAGAAACATACTGGTCATATTGCAAGAAAGCGAATAATTAAAATATACGATTTCTGATTTTCAGAGCAAATTCTTCCTTGTTTGTTACTACGATCATATATATTAATAATAATAATAATAATAATAATAATAATAATAATAATAATAATAACACTAATAAAAAGTGACAACAAAAGAATGAGACCTAGATATTAGGTAAATGAAAATTTACTGTTTGTACTAACACACACACACACACACACACACACACACACACACACACACACATATATATATATATATAGTTAAAACTTACTTACAAATGGATGCGTGGCGTTCGATAATATGATATTACAAATAATAATGTGTGCGTATGTGTGTGTATAAGCAGATGCAACGGGATTTTACAGTTGTTTTCAATGGTCTTAATAGCCCTCTTCTGTTAGATTTACTAATTTCAATTGATTTTGAAATGAATTAAGAATTATGAGAAATTTTTTATAAAATAAGAAACTTTTGCCATTTTGATATTAAATTTAGCGAAAATAGTCTTGGATAAGATTAAAGTAAATCAATCATCCCTTCATGAAATGGTAAACATTTTAATTTTGGAACCAAAACGGTAAAAATACTGGTTGCAGCCGAAGACGTGGGCAACACAACTGTCCATATACGGAATAATGCTTAGAAAAACCAATACCTTCAAATGTATCAAATTCTGACAAAGTATATGCAATGTTTGACAGAGGATACCAGACCATATATATATGCGCAAACAAAATCAGGCACGATTATATGCCTCCAATACAAGGGTGTATATGAAGGGGATATAAATGTGTCGTCTGCAAATTTTCATAGTTTTTATGAAATTAGACTAAAAAATAAATAATATGAATCTATTTCCGCGAAATACAAAACCAATATTTTGTAAAAAAAAATATCCATAAGTGATTTTATTGAACTTTAAATTTCACTTTAGAACGTTTGTCAGGTCAATTTCTACAGTAATTGAAGTCATATATATATATATATATAATTTAAAGAAAAGAAAACCCCACAATTATTGAATTCATCCATGAAAATCCACAATCACATATAGAAAATTAAATTGAATTTTGTCCCTGTAAATTTGGATTTTTATCCCTAATATTATTATCATATATATATATATATATATATATATATATATATATATATATATATATATATATATATATATACATATATATATATATCTGTTATATATATATACATATATATATATATCTGTGTGTGTGTGCACGCGTATATACATAGATACACACACATATATGTGTGTATATATATATATGCATTTAAGCACGCACATACATATATAAATATATAAATATATATATATATAGGTACATTGCGACACAATTTCTTTTCATCAACCGTCCCTGCCCTGTTTAACATTGTCCCAAAACTGATTAAACAGGAAAAAGATCCCATCGCCTTTAAACAGAGTCTGGACAAATTTCTTCAGCGAATGCCAGATAAGCGACCCATACCTGAATACAACTCACTTAACAAGAACTCACTACTTGAATGGACCATAAACAAAACTTGACTGAAAAAAGGATTAAGATAATCCT
>NC_142928.1:198137231-198144731 GCF_046866305.1 Octopus bimaculoides
TATATATATATATATATATATATATATATATATATGCATACGTTTATATATACATATTTGTATATATACACACACGTATATATATACGTTTACATATACATATATATATACACGCACACACACTCACAGACACACACACACACACACACATATATATATATATATATATATATATATATATATATACATTATTAAATACATATATGTCTATATATATAAATATATAGACACATATATATAGACATATATATATATATATATATATCGTCATATGTACATGCATAAACATGTACAAATATACGCTTATGCACAGATATACAACAACATGAACACGTGTGTGTTTATAAAATCATCATCATCACCACAGCCATCATCATCACAGCCATCATCATCATCAACGTCATCGTTCTCTTGTTTGCCAATTTCTTCGTTGTTATATCGAAGACAGTACGATACATTCTTTACTGATCGAAGTTAATAAACAAACAAATCAATAAAATATATCAATAATAAAAAAAGTAATAAGTGAATAAATATATATAAAAACAAAAATTTAACGAAGTATTTGGTAAAGATTTTAGTTGAAGCATATTGATCTATCGATCACTTATCAAATATGATTTTGAAACTTATTTATTAGTAGTTACGTCCTCTGACATAATGGTGGTGGGAATGGTTGTATGTATGTAGCAGAAGCAGCAGCAGCAGCAGCAGCAGCAGTAGTAGTAGTAGTAGTAGTAGTAGTAGTAGTAGTAGTAGTATCGGTGGTAGCTTTATTAGTATTTTCAATATCAATAGCCATAATAATGATAAGTTCTGTTGTTTGCCTCAAGGGTATCGTTTGAGAAGGACATTACCAGGTCATTTTACTATTTGTGTGGGGGTTTACATAAAAGATGGCGGGAAGAAAGGAAAAGGAGGGTGAAACGGGATAAAAGTATACATTTTATGTAAAATAGGTGAATACATCAATGATTTAGTGCCTCCCATCAGAGCCGTCCAAGGAAATCCCAGAGATCTTGGGTGGGGGTGTCACCTTGACCACCAAAGATACCAAACGCACCGAATGCATAACCAGAGTCACCCACCATTTTAGAAATTCCTAGAGAGAGAGAGAGAGAGAGAGAGAGAGAGAGAGAGAGAGAGATAGAGAGCATTTCCCTCTCCATCCTCACTTCTCTTTCCAAATAGAACTAAGAAAACATTTCTTTTAATGGCCACGTAGGCGCAGGAGTGGCTGTGTGGTAAGTAGGTTGCTTACCAGCCACATGCTTCCGGATTCACCCCCACTGTGTGGCACCTTGGGCAAGTGTCTTCTACTATAGCCTCAGGCCGACCAAAGCCTTGTGAGTGGATTTGGTAGATGGAAACTGAAAAGAAGCCCATCGTATATATATATATATATATATATATATATATATATATATATATATATATATATATATATATATATATATATATATATATATATATATATATGTATATATATATATATATATATATATATATATATATATATATATATATATATATATATATATATATATATATATATATATATATATATATATATATATATATGTATGTATATATATATATATATATATATATATATATATATATATGTATATATATATATATATATATATATGTATATATATATGTATATATATATATATATATATATATATATATATATTATATATATATATATATGTATGTGTATATATATATATATATATATATATATATATATGTATGCATGTATGTGTGTGCGTGTGAATATGTTTGTGTGTCTCTGTTTGTCTCCCCCCACCATCGCTCGACAACCGATGCTGTTGTGTTTACGTCCCCGTAACTTAGCGGTTTGGCAAATTAGACCGATAGAATGAATTCTAGGCTTACAAGTCCTGAGGTCGATTTGTTCGACTAAAGGCGGTGCTCCAGCATGGCCGCAGTGGAATGACTGAAACAAATAAAAGAATGAAAAAACTAAAAAGAATACCCCACAAAATACATCAACGTTTCTGCTTGGAATTCTTTCATCTCTTTCGTTTTGGCTCGCTGCAGGTCGTATTAATGTGGTTTTCTTTAATCATTCTGTTCCGTTTTAAATTCCGATACTCTCCAACTTTGATTTCATGTTTTGGCACAATTTCAACTGTTTTTTCATCTTCCGCACGCTTCATGATGATGCTGGTGGTTGAAATGAAAATAAAAACTGTACGTTGGTAAATTCCAAAGAGCGATATTTAGCTACGTTCTTTTACGTTCTTACTTGATATTACATCATGATTGACTTTGCTTGTCATTCTTGTGAGTGAAACCTGCATTGGTACCAGTAATAGATTGAAGTCGATGTAACTAACAATACCTCTCTCCCAGCACTATTTGTATCCATGTATTTAAACCAGAAATAATACTATTAAAAACAAAACCTACTCAACAGAGGCTCGTACACAATCGATTCAAATATAACACCATACATGCCATTACTCAATTACTCAACGACTTATCTACATATTCTACACACTATTAACGATTCATGCAACCCATACTCTACGCAAGTGCCACCCATGTATATATATATATATATATATATATATATATATATATATATATATATATATATGTATATATATATATATATATATATGTATATATATATGCCACAGCCCACACCACTTGCCCAGAACACAACTCGCACATACCATATATGAAACACAATCGCCATGCATAAAAAAAAATAATAATCCGCACAAAACATTATTCAACAGAACCGCCGGCGACAGCAGCGACAAAGAGGCGAAGCACTCAGTACATTAACACCGGAAGCAACATAAATTCCGGAACAAAGCAAAAGCGAAGCAAAGTAGAAATACAAAAGACAATACTGCTTTCACTTCGGGAACACAGATGTGCATCCGGTGGTGCAATAGAAATTGACGTGAAGCCAGTGAATTAATAATAATAATAATGATAATAATAATAATAATAATAATAATAATAATAATAATAATAATAATAATAATAATAATAAAAAATTATGACAATAATAATAATAATATTCATAATAATAATGATAATAATAATAGTAATTATAACAATAATAATACTAATATTCATAATAATAATAATAATAATAATAAAATAATAATAGTAATAATAATAATAATAAAATAATAATAGTAATAATAATAATAATAATAATAATAATAATAATAATAATAATAATAATAATAATAATAATAATAATGGGTGTTAAGTATGTTCCACAATACTTAACATCTAAGTACCAAATTTTACAATTTGTGAAAAGAGACCCTGTGAGATCTTTAACAACAGGTTGCTGTCCGCTCTCACAGAAGTAACTGGAGCAAATAAGACGGAAAGCTGTGAGAAGTAAGATGTAAAAGTGAAGGTTTCACATTGAGACACGAGGTATAAGAACCGCCACCTTCGTCCATATCGCGACATCCTCCGCCATAGTCCTCTGACAAGGGAAGACTCATCTGTTTGTTGGAATTATCGCACACATGATAACTTTCGCTCAACGTGAACTCATTAATCAGACATTGAACGAATTCGTATTGGACTGTTTCATCTCCCTCCGTTCATCTTAAACGGGGACGTTCGCCGACGGCTGCAGCACTGGCATACTTATAGAGTTTATTTGGAATCGGTAAAGAATATCTAATCATGCTGTACAGTTAGATCAGGTCGCAATCCTCAACCAGAAAACTCACCATAAGAAACTAATCAAACTGTCCTTGTCTACACCCAAAATTGTCTTCATGCCATTGTCACTCGTATCCTTTGATAGAATGTTATGGTTGGGCTTCTACCGGTGACACTGTGTGTCTAAAAGAAAACATTGAGTTCTGAAAATAGCTGGGATTCTAACCGCATTAAAGCTTTTTGTCCTATAATAATAATAATAATAATAATAATAATAATAATAATAATAATTTTTTCTGACAATATAATTGTGATTTCTAATACAACAATATTTGATGTTATTGTTTTACAGAAGGACGTGAATGTGTCAACTGCGGAGCAACATCTACTCCGTTGTGGCGGCGGGATGGGACAGGGCATTATCTATGCAACGCGTGTGGTCTTTACCACAAAATGAACGGCTCAAACCGCCCACTCATCAAACCCAAGCGCCGTCTGGTGAGTACTAAATAATTTTACATTTTATTTCAACTTTCTTATTGCTATCATAATTCTTTTCTACTCTAGGTACAAGGCCCGAAATTTTTTGAGAGAGGAGGGCAGTCGATTAGATCGGCTCCAGTACACAACTGGTAATTAATTTATCGACCCCGAAAGTATGAAAGGCAAAGTCAACCTCGGTGGAATTTGAAATCAGAACGTAAAGACAAACGAAATAGCGCTAAGCATTTCGCCCGGCGTGCTAACGTTTCTACTACCTCTCCGCCTTACTGCTATCATAATTAAATAAATACACAAAATAAAAAAAATTAAAATTAAAATCAAAATTAAACCTGGTTTGGAGAAATTTTCAAATAGTAGGCCTGATCCGCTGGGTTGACTGAATTTGTTCTAAAATTCGGCATTCTATACTTTATGAATTCCAGCCCATGTCAGGATTCTTGCATTCATGTGAGAACCCACATTACGGAAATAACAACAGGCGTTAAGTATATATGCAACTTTCTACGAGGTCTTGAGTGGATCTTGAACATTTGGGTGTTTTACCCAAGAAAATGCAGTGCTGAGTACAAGAGTTAGAAAGTATGACTATAAATATCCTATTACACATACACACGCAGACACACACACGTGACACACACACGTGACACACACACGTGACACACACACGTGAATGTGGATGTATATTATTCTTAATGTTTGCTGTTTATGATATCCACAAATAATCTATCTATCTATCTATCCATCTATCTATCTATCTCTGTCTTTCTCTCTGTGTTTTTCTCTCTGTGTTTTTCTCTCTCTCTTTCTCTCTGTGTTTTTCTCTCTCTCTTTGTTTGTTTGTTTCTCTCTCTCTCTCTCTCTCTCTCTCTCTCTCTCGCTACCCCTCTACATCCACCTATCTGTAACACATATCGTAACCTACAGCTACATGTCGAGCTACTGCACCAGTTGACTTTCGACCATTTGTTAGAAACACCGCAAAGATGGCGAAGTTAAACTCACTTCTGTCTTTGATGCCGCCTCTTATTATTTATTTTCCTATCCTTCGTCTGCACATTTCCGTCTTCTCGCGACAATTACTTTACACAATCGTTAATGGTGGGTGTGAAGTTCCGCTTACATGACAACACCTGTTTATTTAGAAGCGATCAGGCGACGACGATGCCTCTTTCTGGTCGATCTACATGCTAAAAATAGTAGTAAAATCATAATCGTATCGCCTCAAGCATCCTAAAAAATGTAAGGACACATTGAGGCATGTAGTTGTAGATATATTGTTTCTGAGAGGTGCGATGGTCATGGTCAGAAGGCTTTGATAAGGTTTAGTGGACTGTGACAGATCTGGAGTGAAAGCAACAGCAGCACGTTTTTAGTCAACATATGTGAAAGTGAGATAATAACTCTTTAGCGTTTTACTTGCAAAAATAGTAACCAGACCTTCCACATGTCACACCCCACCGTCTTAAAATAATGGTGGAGACTATCTTAGTCGCTTTTTCTTTCAGATCAATCAATCACACAGAGTTTACTTATTGCCTTCTTAATATTGGTTCTGAAATGAAGGCGACGCGCTGGCAGAATCGTTACTGCGTTGAGCAAAATACTCAGCAGCATTTCGTCTGTCTTAAGGGGCTGAGTTCAAATTCCGCCGAGGGTGACTTTGCTTTTCATCCTTCCGGGGTCGATTAAATAAATACCAGTTGCTGGCCTTGTGTCAAAATTTGAAACCCGTATTTATTATCAAATCTCTTCTCTTCCAATCCTATTTTGGTCACGAAAATCAAGAACGTTACAAAACTGATCCAGAAATTCTACAGCAAATTCTGTAGAAAAAGTATGAATGGCAAAACGGGTCACTTATTAATATTAAGAGACAGAAGTATGGTTGGCAATAAGTGTCACAATGCAGTGTGGAACACACAATGCAGAGTAAAAGTACAATGCTTTATTGTGCCAAGAAAGAGTTGGTTGTAATAGTCCGTGGTAGTTCGAGGCAGCGAAGGTGCAGTTTGACAAGGAACATCTCTTCTCTTGATTAACTTTGGCATCTGTTTGATGGAGCGTGACATGCAAAAACCTGCTTCATTACACACACACACACACACACACGCACACACACACACGCACACACACACACACGCACACGCGCGCGCATATATATAGATTACTTGCACACATACAGATGTTGACATTACACACACTCACATATATATATATATATATATATATATACAGACACACACATATGTAGGCATTCATACATACACATTCTAATACACCCGTACACACACACACACACACACACACTGACGTTACATGCACATACACGTACAAAGACGTTGACATCAGACATCTTGAATTTGACCGTTCAACATTATGACGATGATGATTATGATGGTGCTGGTGCTGGTGGTGGGAACGGTAATGATTGATAAGGATGGCGATGATGATAATGAAGAGAAAGAGAAGGATGGCTATGATGACGTGGAGGAGGAGGAGGAGTAGGAGGTGGTAGAGGCGAACTGTAGCTGTAGGAGAAAAAATGGAAGACAGAGAAAAGGTGAGAAAGTAGGAGAGAAACGCTGATACATAGATACTGATGATGAAAAATGGTAAAAGATAGATTGTAACATAAAGAGAAAGAGGGAAAGAGAGAGAGAGAGGGAGAGAGAGAGAGAGAGAGTGGGAGAGAGTGGGGGGGATTGGTGATGAAACCCCAAAGCTAGAGGGTTAGAAAGATAGAGTAGTAACATACAGAGGGGAGAGCAGAGAGAGAGAGAGAAGGGGGCTAAAATACATGGTCAAAATATGAGAGAAGGAGGGGTAAATAGATTGGGACAAAGAGAATAAGGGACAATGAGAAAGAGATTGAGAAGGAGAGAGAGGTGGGCGGAGGAAAGGGGACAAATGTTTTAAATCTGAAAATATCTTATCTTGAAATAAATGGAAAAAAATATTAAAATTGCAACAAATAAAATATAGATTCTTAATATAAGAGTGAAAACAAACTATTTGCATAAGTGTGTGTGTGTCTAATACATACATACTATGTATATATATGTATATATATATATATATATATATATATATATATATATATATATATATATATATATATATATATATATATACAAACTATGTATGTACATATATGTATGTATATAAAAAAGAATACAAAAAATGGGACAAGAACGCAAAACATCCACACAGATGATACAAAAAAGGGACAACAAAGCATATATATATATATATATATATATATATATATATATGTATGTAATATATTCATACTATGTATGTATATATATATGTCTATAT
>NC_142928.1:198159731-198179731 GCF_046866305.1 Octopus bimaculoides
TTTATTCATTCCATAGTCTTTTAATTCAACGTCTGCTGATTCAAGACTGATGTGGAGCTAAATAATCTTTAAGACATTCGCAGTGTGGTCACTGATCGTTGACACTTCTACGAATGGCACAAAAAGAGAGAATATGAACAACCTTATATTTTTCTTGCATACAACACTATTACATTACGTTTACAGCTTTATATTAAAGTAGTTTTGCATCCAAAACAATTTCATAACAGATTTCGTGAGAATATGTGGCATGTTCATATTGCGAGGTTGGAGTTAAAGTTACTGGAGCAGCAAAGTGGAGAGTCATATATTCCATCGCCGAGCCGGTAGAAAAAGCCACTTGATGACTTAGGATAAAAGGAAACACTATTGTAAGCTAGGACTTTATCAACCCTGGCTGGGTCAAGGACGAGGGTTTGTGATATTGAGAGATCCCAAACCAAACGTTTGCCTTGGCGGAATTCGAACTCAGAGAATATAGATTTGTGACAAATATCTCAAGCAATCTATCCTACGTCTAAATGATTCTGCCATTTCGCCGCCCTATTAAACACACACACACACACACACACAGACACACACACACACACACACACACACACTTATGTATGCATGCATCACTGTTATTTGTTTATCCCTACACACAGAGACACATACATACAGACAGACAGACAGACACGCACACACACACGCGCACGCGCGCGCACACGCACACAAGGATGTATATATTGCAGTGGAGACAAATTTTTCATTCCCATATGTATGTGTGCGTGTGCATGTACAGAGATGTACAGAATGTTTTAAGATAGATTTAGCTGATATTTCTAGCAGGTTGTGGATCATGTAACACAAAATTGTTGTTGTAATTGTTTGTTATAATTGTTGTTGTTAAGAATTGCTGTTGTTCTGGTTGGTTGTTTTTGTTGCCAACTCTTTGTCACGTGATGCATAAAAGTTGATTAAATTTATTAGAATTTTTTGTGCTGTGTTATTTTTTGTTTGTTTGTAATTAATAATTAATATATAAATTAATTAATTAACACCAGTTACATTTGGTTAGGTTTAAGGTGACGTAGTTCTCCACGATGGCTGCAAGCTATTCTCGCCACCACCGCCTTTCTTTCCCAGTTTACCGCCTGTGTTCTCTTGTTAATTACATAGTCATTTCCATTAGACAATTATCTACAACGCTCTTTTGATTATTAGATTCCTATATTATTTCTAAAGTTTCTTTAATAGTCCTTTAGTAAGTTTATTATTTTTAATAGTATTACTATACTAGACCATTACCCGTCTTATAAAGAGTAACTTTGGGAGAATATATTTGCCAGAATGGCAGATATCAGGACATATGACATATCATAATATAATAGTTGTAATTTAAATTTTAGCAAATGTTTTGGTGTTTATTTAAAAAGATGAAATGAATTCTAATTTCGAAAAGAAAAGTATTTATTTCCTTGAAATATAATTAAATATAACAAATTTTTCATTTGCATAATTCATCCTGCTGTGACTCCGTCATTAACGCCATCTTCTCTGCCTCTATGGCTCTCTCACTGTGTGTGTGTGTGTTGTGCGCGTGTGTGTGTGTGTGCGTGCGTGCGTGCATGTAACATTCCTTTGCTCATTGCCTGCCATCAAGTCTAGTATGTGCATCCATCCTACATCCCTTGTATTAATTCTCTCTGCATTCCTCTTTTGATATCTCCTCATTCCGTCTCTATGCTGCTAAACGTGGCTGGAGAAAAAAACCAACCAGCCAACCAACCAGCCAACCAGTGTTGATACAATCTATTATCGTTGTAGAGTTTACTATATTCTTATATTCCGATATTGGTTGCAAATTTTGGCACAATGCCAGAAGTTTTGGAGGAATGGGAAATCGATTAATCGATTCCAGACCCCAGCTGGTGCTTATCTTATCGACCCCGAAAGGATTAAAACCAAAGTTGACCTCGGCGGCATCTGAACACGGAACGTAAAGACGGACGAAATGCTGCTAAGAATTTTGTCCGGTGTACAACAGATTCTGCCAGCTCGCTGCCTTACTACAGGATGCGGCAGAAACCTCTTAGCCTCACCTTCTATATAACTTTGTTAGTTGACAACATTTACAAGTAGTAAGGTGGTGACATTGGCATAATTGTTTGAATATCGGAAGAAATTCCTCATTATATTTATCCTGAATGTTTACTAAATGTGTTTAATTCCCACCTAGGTGAAACATTTCGTTAAATTATTAACGAATTGAGTCAAGACAAGAGAGTCAAATAACGAAATTGGTATAATCGCCGACTCCTCAGCCCAAATTGCTGGTCTTGTGCTTAAGTTTGAAATGATTCTTATGACCATTATTATGTAGAGAGTCTAAGAAGAAAATGATGTGAGGAATTCTATAGAATAGTTCAGTACAGGAGTGCCAGCCATCAATCACGTGTATGATTTAGTAATATGTAACATGTTTTCGCAAAGAGCATAGATGCCCTCTTGGTCTCCTCAGACTGTGTGCGTGCAAGTGTGCGTGTGTGTGTGTGTGTGTGTGTGTGTGTGTGTGTGTGTGTGTGTGTGTGTGTGCGTGCATGTGTAGAATATCTAGTTGATGACAACTGAAGGGAGTGGGAGTTCCACTGGTACTCGTCAGGTGCTCCTCTTCAGCTGTGTAAACTGAAGTGCCTTGCTTATGGGTACAAAACTTTCATTCGATCCAGAATTGAACCCACGACATTATGATCATGAGCCAAATATCTTACCCATCAGGGGAATTCTATTAGTGTTCTCAGGATATTTTATTTGCTTTTAAACTAGAGGTTTGAGTTCGTTTTTTAATACTAGTTAGCTAATTACGTATTATAAACGCGTAATTATCTAACTAGTTTAAACCACACTTTCTTATTATCACTTGGTTCTTCGGTTAATTATTAATACAAAGAGCAAATAACTATAATTAGTTAAAATCCTAGTTGTTTACTCAACTTAATTAGTTTGTCAGGTATATTACTGTGTTGTTTTTAATTTTCTAGTTTTGTTAAATTAATTAACTTGTGTTATTGTTGGTTATATAACTAACAAGTTGCTTAATTATTTTCGGTTAATTAAAAATGTGATAACCTTTTTAATTAGTTTATTGTATATTTAATGAGCTAATCTAATAATGTAACTAATTAGTTAAATATTGAGTAGTTATAGTTCTATTTAATTATTTGTTATTTATGTTAATCTCAATAATTGGTTAAAATATTTTCATGTTATGTATTTAATTATAGTGGCGTCAATTAATTAATTTGTTCTTTAATTCTTAATTAACATATGACCTTACAACATCCTGTTTCCTGACTCACTCAGATATAAAACATCCAATGTCCCTAACATCATATACCGGTCTGTTAGCATCGCATAGCGGGATCTAAAGTGGTATCACACACCAACATCCAATACCAACATCATATATCAGCCGCTTCAATAATATCATCCACCGATATCCTATACCAACATTAAATTGTTACTTCGAATTTCATGTAACCAATTATCAGACACTTGTGTATATGTCGGATGATCGGTTATATGAAACTCTGAGTATATATATATGTCTGACTGTGTGTGTGTGTGCATGTATATGTATATATAATAGGTGCAGGAGTGGCTGTGTGGTAAGTAGCTTGCTTACCGACCACATGGTTACGGGTTCAGTCCCACTACATGACATCTTGTGCAAGTGTCTTCTACTACGGCCTCGAGTCGATTTGGGAGTGGATTTGGTAGACGGAAACTGAAAGAAGCCTGTCGTATTTATGTATGTATATGTATGTGTGTGTATATGTTTGTATGTCTGCGTTTGTCCCCTCAACATCGCTTGGCAACCGATGCTGGTGTATTTACGTCCTCGTAACCTAGCGGTTCGGCAAAAGAGACCGATAGAATAAGTACTAGGCTTACAAAAGAATAAGTCCTGGGGTCGATCTGCTCGACTAAACGCGGTGCTCCAGCATGGCCGTAGTCAGATGACTGAAAGAAGGAAAAGAATAACAGAATAATATACATGTAAACATGTTTGTATCCACACACGTATATATGCGTATGTATATGCATACATCTGCATACTCACATACATGTGTGTGTATATATATAGGTATGTATGCATATAAATGTACATACACACATATATACACACGAGCAGTACCCTAATATCTCCCCATAAATAATAATGCTGCTTTCAAACAGCATAAATACTTCCGTATGTCAACATTTTCAGTATAAATGGAAGTAAAGACCCACCCCGCCTCATCACTTGAAGCTTATAATGACTAAACGCCCACCCGCCTGTTCATTCGTCTGTCCATCCATCCACCCGTCCACCCGTCCATCCTCTCATAATACTATAGAGGAGTTATTCTTTCGAAATCCGCAAAATGTTTCGTTAAAACACTCGAAATTATTTTCTTGCGGATCATCATCATCATCATCATCATCCTTCTCCTCCTCCTCCTCCTCATCATCATCATCCTTCTCCTCCTCCTCATCATCATCATCCTCATCAGCATCGTCATCACCATCACCATCATCACCATCATCATCATCATGATTATTATTATCATTATTACTATTATTATTTTTCCCTACCAAAATTCCATGTCAATGTCCTATCATGTCATATTCAAAGAAAACTGAAAGATTCCGGCTTCACATTAATTCTCACCCCCGCTGTACCTTGCTACGCCCCACCCCACTGATACCCGGCTGCACCCATTACTGTCCACCCATCGATAGCTGAACACGACTTTCTAAAGAAACAAAACATAATATTCTAATAATATATCTCTTTCAGCCAATTTCCATAAAAATGTCTTTTCCGCCATCTTGGATGGCTTGTATGTATTTTATTTATTTAATTTATAGTTTCTGCATTTCTCTACATCATCATCGTCATCTTCTTCTTCTTCTTCTTCTTCTTCTTCTTCTTCTTCTTCTTCTTCTTCTTCTTCTTCTTCTTCTTCTTCTACTTCTCCTTCTTCCATTTCTTCTTCTTCTTCTTCTTCTTCTTCTTCTTCTTCTTCTTCTTCTTCTTCTTCTTCTTCTTCTTCTTCGTCGTCGTCGTCGTCGTCTTCTTCTTCTTCTTCTTCTTCTTCTTCTTCTTCTTCTTCTTCTTCTTCTTCTTCTTCGTCGTCGTCTTCTTCTTCTTCTTCTTCTTCTTCTTCTTCTTCTTCTTGCGTCTTCAAATTCTTCCACTTCTTAACTGTCGTCATCTTCAGCATCAGTCCTTCCCCCACCGTCGCCATCATCATCATCGTCACCCTTAACTTCCTCCTCTCTCCTCCCCTCGTCTCCCATTCTCTTCCTCCTTCTCCTCATCATCATCGTCATCATCGTCATCGTCACCCTTAACTTCCTCCTCCTCCTCCTCCTCCTCCTCTCTCCTCCCCTCCTCTCCCATTCTCCTCCTTCTCCTCATCATCATCGTCATCATCATCATCATCATCGTTGAATTGGTAGATTAGTTAGCGCATTCGACAAAATGCTTAGCGGTATTTCTTCCGCTTCTGAGTTCAAATCGCACAGAAGTCAACGGCACCGTTCCTCGTTTCGGTGTCGATAAAATAATGTATCAGTCAAGTATTGGAGATCGATTTAAATGAGTTGCCCCTCCCCTCAAAATTACTGACCTTGTGCCCCTCGTAAAACAATTATTACTATTATTATTATTTATTTTGGTTTTGTTGTTAATTTGCTCTCATTGATGTCAATAATATTTTTCTCGGTTTAAGAATATTATAATGGAATTTAGCTCCATTCCCAGAGAGAATTTACAATTGGTAATACTTGGTCCAGAGGTCTTTAATCTTTATTTTCTTCATTGTTTTAATCTAAATCTCTGAGTGTCTTCATAGAGTTCTTGCGGTTCCTGACCAAGTAATGCTTTATCAGCCATCTTTTTCTCTTTTGGATTCTTGTTTTCTTGAACCGTTTTCTCTCGTCTCTTATACATTGGTTGTTTGGGAATTAATGATAGATGGTGCAACGGACAAAATGTCATTAAGAATGATAGGCTTAATAAGTCACTCAGTTTAACACCACTACCTGGCTTTCGGGTATCTTTAACAGTGATGCTTATATTCGGACCACATGACTGGTCTCTGAATAAATCTTTAGCTATGCTTTCTTCTTTGCTGTACAATCTCTATTCTCAGTGATGCCAGAAGCGATAGTGTGTACTGTACACTTGTCTCTGATAAAAAAAAAACAAAAAAAAACATGAAATTATCTCTTAACATTAATCTTTGGGCTGCGGCCATACTGGGGTACAGCCTTAAAGGGTTTTAGTCGAACAGATCGCGCCTAGTACTTATTTATTTAAAGTCTGGTACTAATTCTATCGATTTCTTTCGCCGAACAACTAAGTTTCTTTTTTCTTATGTCATCAAATGAAAAAGTAATGACTTTTTGCCAACATAATGTGACAGTCCCAGGATAGGACGAATGTTACTGTTATTTAGCCCCAGGAAACATCGTTTCCAGCTGGTTATACGAGACAAAAAATTCTGTCCTTATATTTTCGAACAAGGGAGATCAGCACCTCTACCCCGCAGAATTTCGCATCCGCGGACCGGTTTCTGGATTATTGCTCTTTATCAGCGTAGAGTAGCTTGGTTGGCTAGATGTCGCTACTGAATTGCTGTCGAAAATATATA
This sequence comes from Octopus bimaculoides, assembly GCF_046866305.1. NCBI lineage: Eukaryota > Metazoa > Mollusca > Cephalopoda > Octopoda > Octopodidae > Octopus > Octopus bimaculoides. Next base: position 198,166,418 of record NC_142928.1, read on the forward strand.
GATTTCAAAGTGACACACAATCACTGATCTATTTCTAAATATTTCAATTAACAATCAATTGAAAATTCTTCTGAAAATAGATTTTTCCTTTCCATTCGTTCGTGATCGATTATATAAACACCAATCCCGTCCACAGGTTGTTTCACTAAACTCCCCTCATCCCGCCTCAAATATGACCTTTGTTAAATATTTTCGTCTTCGTGGTATCTCTGAACGTCATGAGTTCAAATTTTGTTAGGGACGATGAAACAATACGCATGTCACGAATTGGGATTTTTAATAATTCTCTTACTGTATAGCTTCCTCTAAAAAATTGTGGGGCTGTACCAAAATTAGAAACCATTGTTGTTGCTGCTTGCGATTGCTGCTGTTATTTATAATGTTGTTGTTATTGTCACTGGCTTTATATTCTTACGGTCGCCATTTTTATTGGTAGAGAGTTTTTTGTTGTTGTCGTTGCTGCAGTTTTACTTTGCATTAATTTTGCTTGATTGAACATTTCTTAACGGTTTCTTATGTGTTATATCAGCTCCTTGTCTTCTGCACTTCGCATTTCTCCAGGACACACACACACACACACACACACACGTGCACGCGTATATGATGCATGTGCGTGTATGTGTAAATGTATATATATTCATTAAGATGTGCATGTGTGCACAAACACACAACTACATGAAGACATAAATGCATATATACAATTAAATGTAAACATGTCTAAACTCCGAGTAACAACGTGCGAAGTTTTGACTCCCTACATACACATAATACATATATATATATATATATATATGCATATATATATATGCGTGTGTGTATGTGTATGAAATATGTATACTTATATATACATACATATGCATATATAATTATATACACACACACACACACACACACACATATATATATATATATATATATATATATATATATATATATATATATATATATATATATATATATATATAGAGAGAGAGAGAGAGAGAGAGAGAGAGAGATACATACACACAGACTCACACAAACACACATATATGAACGTACATATATAAGTACGTCCACTGCTGTCTAACTAACAGGTGTCTATCTTTGAGGCAGTAATAATCTTCAGTGTCATTTTTTAGGGGTGGTTGAATGAGAGCGAGTGTATATGCGGTGGGGAGTGTGCATGTGAAGATGTACGTATATATATATATATATATATATATGGCAGGGTGTCGAAAAATTCTTCAATCATTGTTTTAGTTATCTTCACTTCTTCCTTGCCATTTTATTGCTGCTCATTCCATCTTACCGTTTTATTTTTTTATTCCTTATGTTTCTTGATTCCAAGAAGTTATTATTCCCAAGTAACTGCTTCCGGCTTCACAGTTGTTAAGATGTATAGAATAAGTGGTTGTGTGTGTGTGTGTGTGTGTGTGTGTGTGTGTAGAATATTTTCAGGTGTATATTAATAATTGCGTGGCCAATGTGTACGTTAAGTATTGATTTTTGTTAATGTGCATGGAATAAGCGTGTGTATGTGTTTGTGTGTGTATGTAATATTTGCATGTATATATTCAGGAGAGCGCGTACGATACTTGAATGTGTATATTAACGTGTGTAAGTGTTTGTGTGTGTGTTAATGTGCGCGGAATAACTGTGAGTGTGTATGTGTATATGTGTGTGTGTGTGTGGTAGTATATTTGCATGTGTATATTGAGATGTGAGTTAATGGTTGTGCTCAGTGCTCTGTTGTTGTTTTTTGTGAATACATGTAGAATAAGTGTGTGGGTGTGTGGGTGTGTGGGTGTCTGCGTGGAAAATGTTTTGAGCTTCTTGGCGTATTATATGTAGAATATTGTTTGTTGTTGCTGTTGTTGTTGTTGTTGTTGTTGTTGTTGTTGTTGTTGTGTGTGTGTATGTGTTAAGAGGTGTGGGAAATTTATCTAAGTACACACTAATGCGAAGAATATCTGTGTGCTGAAGTGAATGAAATATTTAGGTGTGTGTGTGTATGAGAGAGAGAGAGAGAGAGAGAGAGAGTAGAGAAGGAGAGAGAGGGGAAAGAGTGGAGAAGGAGAGAGAGGCGAGAGAGTGGAGAAGGAGAGAGAGGGGAAAGAGTGGAGAAGGAGAGAGATGAGAGTGAGAGAGGAGAAAGAGAGAGAGGGGTGGGAGAGAGATGACGAAGAGAGAGGAGAGAGAGAGAGGGAGGGGAGAGGGAGGAGGGAGAGAGATGAAGAGGAGAGAGAGAGAGAGGCGAGAGAGTGCGCATGCGCGTTAAAGTGTATGTGGAATATACCTATATGTGCCGTAGAATGTGTGTTCATGTGTAGAGTATTTTGCTGTGTGCGTGTTTTAAGGTGCGTTGAATGTGTGTGTGCGTGTGTGTGTGTGCGTGTGTGCGTGTGTGTGTGGCAATAAGCCTCATCCATTACATTGAAATAAAAGTCTGAATTTTGTGAGGAGTAAGTGGTGTGTGTGTGGGGAGGGATGGTGTTGTCATATAAGTTGATCCCCTCCCACCTCCACTTGACCGATAAAGACAAACATTGCCGGATTTCGACTGAAAACAGCAATACCGTAACACTGTTAATCCGGCATAACTGTTATAACAACGTGAACATCAACAACTTTAAAAACAACAACAAAATCCACAAAAACGACACTTGCTGTTAAAACGCTCATTTAGTAATCATTTGATTGGCTAGAAACAGCAGTCTAATCTCGCATAATTTATTGAGAGGAAGTATGTCAGTTCCATTAACATTTTTGCTGAAACTTGGAGAATGGGTAGGGAAGTTGCACTGAAGGAATTTGTTTTGGGACAAGACACATGGTTCGAATCCTTGTAGCACGGTGGACACGGTAAAGATACCAGAGAACCAGATGAAGTCTGCCTCTTCTAAACACAGACAATTCTTTTGAATGAATTCCACACGGTTTCCGTCTACCAAACTCAAATCAAAAGGCTGTATCTGAGAGTCTATGGTAAAGAATAATCACCCAAGAATATGTCTTCAAAAGATTATACTAAGGTAGTACTAAACACGGTGACATATTAGACGATGTAGTACATGACACTGGAACGACACACAAGTATCCCGCATGATGTGCTCCACCCGTAAGAACACAAGTATCCTGCCTGATGTACCCCACCAGGAAGGACACGGGTATTCCGCGTGATGTGTCCCACCCGTAAGGACACAAGTATCCCGCCTGATGTGCCCCACCTGTATAGAGATCTGTATCAATAGATGTGCATCTCTCTACGGATCGGATACGTTGGATATTGTAGTAATACAAGCGAAGAACTGTATGGTCAGTGGTATGGTCAGTTCAGGCTGACCTAGGGCTAATGAAAAAAAAAAAAAACGAAATAGACACAACTGTCAGAACTAGTGGGGGGGGGGCAACGAGTGCGCCAGTAAATAGTCGATCGACCTGCTAGAAATCGCAGCCGAATCTACTTCATATCATTCACTATTGACTTATTGACTTGAGAAGGATACATTAATGTAGTTCTCCATACACTACGGTACAAAAATATAACGGGATGGTCACGGTATGAAAACATTTGATCAATAGATTTTTCTGGGGGCTAATCGTAGTTTCAATCGCAGCAACAAATATTCGCTGCTGCTGCTGCTACTACTACTACTACTACTACTACTACTACTACTACTACTACTACTACTACTACTACTACTACTAGTTTTATACGGTGACAACAAGACGTGACCTAAATTGGTCAGGGGCGAACCAGAATCTCAAGTTTCGTTGAGAGTGTGTCCGATTTCACATGACAGTTCAGGTTTCGTTACCAATTCTGTTTGCTTTTAGGGAAATCGGACAACGCTCTTTAACCTTGAATTTTGTCAGGCACGGGAGTGGGAGTCGGTGGAGGGAGGCGAGGCCGCTTTGCACATACACATACAACACATACTACAAATAACTAATACACATAGTTACACCCAGACTACAAATAATATATATGCGCAGGTACGGCTGTGTGGTAAGAAGTTTGCCTTCCAATCACGTGGTTCCGGGTTCAGTCCCACTGCGTGATCTCAACTTTTCTAGGGGACGCATTTTTATATTTCTTTTACTTGTTTCAGTCATTTTGACTGCGGCCATGCTGGAGCACCGCCTTTTAGTCGAACAAATCAACCACAGGACTTATTCTTTTGTAAGCGTAGCACTTATTCTATCGGTGTCTTATGTCGAACCGCTAATTTACGGAGACGTAAACACACCAACATCGGTTGTGAAGTGAAGGTGGGGGACAAACACACACACTCATTCATATATATATATATATATATATATATATATATATACGACCGGCTTCTTTCAGTTTCCATCTACCAAATCCATGCGTATACTTTTGTGTTTGTGATTCCCCCCACCTCCACTGCCGTTTGACAACCGGTGTTAATGAGTTTACATCCCCGTAACATAGCGGATCGGCAAAAGAACCGATAGTATAAGTGCCAGGATTGAAAAAAGAAAAGAACGGGAGTCGGTTCGTTCGACTAAAATTCCACGAGGCAATGCCCCAGCAGTCTAATAAGTGAAACAAATAAAAGATATATATATATATATATATATATATATATATATATATATATATATATGCGTGTGTGTGTGTGTATGTATGTATATACAGAAGGAGAGAGAGAGAGAGAGAGAGAGAGAGAGAGAGTAAAAGCAGAAGAAAACAAGAGCCTAATATAAACGCATATCAGTTCATGTCACAGTTGTTGTTGTTGTTGCTACTGTTTTAGGTGGTTTCTTTATGGTAATGTTGGCGTTGGCGATGGGGAATCTAAAACAGAAGCTCCTATATATGTCGGATGTGACGGGCAGAGTGAGAGGTCAGTGTGTATGCAGACATTTTGGCTAGGAATGGCATGTCAGGATTGGTCTGACGGAGACACCTTAGCGATATTTCATCTCGAGATGCTCGACTTTTTGCCTCTTACTACATCTGATCCCTCTCCCCCACCTCGAACTCCGAACTCCCCCCATCCATACCCCTTCATAAAATCTCTTTTACTTTACTTATCTCTCTCTCCCCCCTCTCTCTCTTTCGTTTGTTTGTCGGCCTTCTACCCAGTCACCCCCACCAATTCATCCATACGGCATATGTGTGCCTGATGCCACCACCAATTGTCTGTAATTTGAGACAGCTCCGGGTAGTATGTCGAGTCAAAATGGTGACAACATAGAAGACAGCTTAACGGGTGGATGGGGCGTGAAAGAAAGAAAGAGAGAAAGAAAGAAAGAAAGAGAGAGAGAGAGAGAGAGAGACGCAGGAAAACAGAGGCTGGAAAGTGATAGAAATAGAGACAAGAGAGAGTAGAGAGAGATAAAGACAGAAACAGTAGAAAGAGTAGAGAGAGAAAGAGAAGGAGGTTTAGGTAAAAACATGTGGAAGGTAAATTGTCAAGCTATTTGCAATTACCCAATATTTTGATAATAGAAATCGTTATTTTAATTCATTTAATCAACGCTCTTCATAGAATTCGATATCTCGTCATAGCCTTCCATTGGTAAGGACTTGTTACCCTGAAAAGGTTTCATAAAACTGAAACATATTCAGAGTTTTCGCTCCTTCTTATTAAATTATCAGACACATCTAATACAACGTGTCACTGTTTAAGTTTTATACAATTTAGAATTACGAAGCTTTCTTCCTCGTTTATGTTTTTATGACAAGAATTTTTCATTAACTTTAATGACATTTCTCTTCTAATTACGAGTGTAATTACAACAAATAAATAACTCTGTTGTTGCTGTTTCGCTGTTACACTACATTAAATATAATAACCTGTGTGTATATGTATCTCTCTTCCTACACACACATACACACACACACGCACGCACGCGCATGCGCAGTTGTAAAGAAAAACAAACATTCAGAGAGTCTTGCAGTCAAGCTGATATCAAATGCCGGACAAATTGATAAAAATAAACAAGTGTTGATGGTAGATGAAATCGATAATGTCGCAGAGAGTAGTGTTCCAGCCTGGCCGCAGTATAATTAATGCGCATGCGCACATTTAGTCCATTAATTTCCACACTTACCACCACTCGCGCCCTACTCCTCCCACTACCACAAACAACACACTGACTCCATATTGGCGCCTCTACGTAGTCATCGACATGGTAGCTAGAAATAGTAGCTAAATCGCCCTCGAATCATTCTCTGAAATGAAAGGTTGATATAGTGTAAGTCCTGTATGTGCAGATAGACGGCATGGTCACGGTGGGAACCTCTCTGATCAAAGGTAATCTGCAAAAGAGTTGACTTGCAAAGAAACGACACCGATCCTGGCTCCACCATCGCTACCACCACCTCCACCACCGTTAGCGCTTACACCGTTGGAACCACCACCACCTTTAATGCCATCACACCACCACCACCATCAGCAGCACGAATCACAGTGCTCCCCCCACCTCCAATCCTTACCAACACCAACACTACACCACTATCGCCACCACCAACATCTTCATTATCATTATCATCAACTATATCAATATCAACTCTACCACCACCACCACCACCACCACCATCATCATCATCACCATCATCATCAGCAGCAGCAGCAGCAGCAATACCACCTTCACCACCACCACGAACGCCATCTTCATTACTACGCCCTCATCGTCACCATCACTGCTATCAATTTTTATACTAACATCACCTGCACCATCACCACCATCATCATACATACCACCGCCATCACCTCCACCAGCCTCGCCAGCCTCGCCGCCCCTTCTCAATCTATTCTTCTTTAATAGAACGAGACATTTATTCCTGTGTTTGTTATTTTTTGATTGTTATTCTCTAAACAAACGTCAGACTCACCACATAGCGATCACATACCACCACATACCATCACATACCGTCACATACCAACGTTAACTACCGCATTCCAAGGCCAATACAAGACACACTTAACCATCATCTAATTACCCCTGATGTGAACACGCTTATCCCTCATCCTTGGAATTTACCTTCAACAGGCAGACCCCAAACTCAGCCGCTTGATTTTCCTTTCAATCCTCCATGTTGTTGTTGTTGCTCTTGTTGTTGCATATCATCTCGCTCTATGATAATCTCGTTTAATCTCACCTAATTGTCTGTAACCTTTTAAAATCGTCCTATCAATGAATTGTGTGAATATTTCAGAAATACTTTTGTGTTGTGGATGGATAGTTTTGTCACCGAGGGGCGGGGCGGGGACTCGACCCCACCCTCCACCATTTATGGTACAGTCTTTGTACAATTCTCTCATATTCAGGTTTTCGTTATCACATACGTTTCCGTTTCTCTTTTGAATACACTCTGCTCCTTATTGTTTTCTTGGGCCCTAGCGATTCATAAACCCGGGTACCTGGTTTCCATGACATACGAGTGTCCGCGATCACAGCGTTTTTACTCCCCCCCCCCACGGGACGCTGGTCCTTTGAAGGGGTCAAAGCCAGGAATTTATAGGGGGTGAGGTGAAGAGGAAGGAAGCAAGCCGAGTACATCGACTGCAGTATTTGACTGGTACTTTATTCTATCGACGCCGAAGGAAAGAAAGGCAACGGTGACCTCAGCCGGATTTGGAGTTAAGAAGCCGGAAGAAACACCGCTAAGCATTTTGTCCGACTTACTGACGCTGCTGCCCCCTCGCCGCTCCACAATACTTACTATATCAATAATATAGGTGGGGTGGGGGAAAAGTTCAATGAAATATCTAAATTCTTGCTCTTTATGTCCAGCAAAAAGGGTTTTTCATAAATCAACAAGTTACTTACAGATAAGATTGCTCACAAAGCAGTTTGACCCTTTCCATTTGGCCTCTTGACCCAACAAGGGACCTTCACCCGCCAACAAGGACACTTCTTTATGGTAACAAAACTTGCTCGAAATAACAGCTGAGTTTCTTTAGATACTCCGCTGTCTTATTTTCTTACCTCGTGAAGTGGTGATGGTCTGAAAGGCCTTGTTTATTGTTCGGAGGCCAAAGTTGATCCGGGGATAACAACAACAGCAACAATTACGACACCACTAACAACAACATTTGGTTAGAGGCGGTGATAGAATACATATCTAAGAAAAGAATATTTCAGGTCTGCTTTCAGGGTTGCGAAGGAATCGATACAAAATTCTTTCCTTTGATTAAATAAATATCCCTACATATCACACATTCTACTAACATCCATATATATATATAAAGATAGAGAGAGAGAAAGAGAAAGAGAAGCACGGGCAGTGATGGTGTGTGTATATATATATATATGTGTGTGTGTGTGTGTGTGTGTGTTAAATTCAAATTACGAAGAACGTAAACAAACAAACAAAGTTTGCTTTAGAAGCGTTGATATGTCTTAGAAAGGGATTTTTATATTCTCAAACGCAGGATAATGCTAATAATATAGCCTGAACAGGATAAGATACCCCTATTTTGCAGAAAAAAGTGTTGGCGGCTGGCTATATATATATATATATATATATATATATATATATATACACACAAACATACGCACACACACATATGCATACATGCATATCAGTACCATGTACATGTACTAGTACTATATATATATATATGCATATATGTATATAAGTGCTATATGTGTTTATATGTGTGTGTGTGTGTGTGTGTGTGTATTTATATATATATATGTGTGTGTGTGTGCGCGTGCGTGTGCATACACATTACTTTTGTCTTTATTTTCGCCAAACAATACAAGTTACTTCACCGGCTCTTATTTACTAACATACGCAAACCCTCAAACACACACACACACACACACACACACACACACACACACACACACACACACACACTCCAATGCTGTGTTGCTGTGCGTGTGGTGTCACTGTTGCACGATGCGTGACACCCGGCCGAGAACCTCGTCTCTATCCACAAGGTCTCGTAGACGTCATAAAGACTGTGGTTTGCCCTTCTTCATTCCCCATCCATTCGGGCTCTAATTACTTGTCAGCTACCCCCTTTTCACCCTACCCCCAACGCCCCTCCCACTACACCTCACCCTGCTCCCGTCATGCTTTCAACGTACCCCTTTCCCACCCATCCCCCCTCACCCCCCCTAATTTTACTGTTTCTATTGTCTGTCACTTGGTCACGTAGCTTGATTTTCTACCAAACAATAAGGAGTCTATGAAGCGAGATGTCTGCTGCACTGTTGTACACACACACACACACACACACACACACACACACACACACACACACACGAGCAAACACACACACATATACATGCGTACATACGTGTTCATACACACATACAAACTTACAAGCGCGCACAGATACCTACACACACATTTCTATGTATACAAACGCACAAAGCACGTGTGTGTGAGTGTGCGTGCATGTTCATATATATATATATATATATAAGACGCGCGCGCGCAGACACTCCTATACACAAGCATAAATGTTGTGTGTGTGTGTGTGTGTGTGTTCGGTGTTGCTCCGTCTTTATTTCAATCTGAACGTCGGCCTCTTTAAACTAAAACACGGGTTTCTTTTGTTGTTATTCAGCTTGGCAATAAATTAAGTCAAACACTGGAGGAAAGCAACAACAATAACAACAAAAGCAAATGTATTTTAGTCCTTGGAAAGTTTTTTTGTTTGTTGTTTCTTTTTAGTTTCTTACATGCTTTAAATAGCGCATACTACTACTACTACTGCCATATACATCAGGATTTGTTAATGTGGTGGTGGAGGCGGCAGAGGTAGGGTGGATTTAAAATAATACAAAACGACCCGTCGGTGTCGTTCTTCATGAAGTGAAATCTTTACAACTGGTAAAGGAAAATAGGCCAATAATTAACTCCCTAGTGTATATTATTTATCTTTTAGCTTTATAAACGCTTAGTTAAATAACAATAACAATAATAGTAAATTGTTTCCGACTTTGATTCAAGGCAAGTAGTTTTTTAAATTTTATGCTCAAAATGAAATCGGCGGGATTTGAACTCAGAACGTAAAGGTGCTTTTTTGTTTTCGACGCTCTAACGACACAGCTAGGATTCCGCCTTATTGATTGTTTATTAATTAGACACAAGGCTTGCACTTCTGAGGAGAGTAGATTAATCGATTAAATCAACTCCAATACTTGTCCTGTGCTTTATCCTCTAGGCCCCCGATACGTAGAAAGGCAAAGTCGGCCGCGTATGCGGCATTTGAACTCAGAAAGTAGAGTGACATCGCCGATAACATCTGCTTGCATTCATCATATTAAAGACGGTTTTTGACACAGTCTTCTGGGAATATATTCAGGCGAAAATTTATAATCACTTATATCTCTCTAGTATTGCTGCCGACGTTTATATTCTGTTACTGCTAAGTTGGAAGAAAGGACAGAGCTCATGACACCCTCAGGCTGAGACGAGGGCGTTTAAACCAGGGGTTTCTCGACCATTTTTTGTCCATGGACCCTATTGATTCCTGCTTTAGTCAGGTAACCCATCACAGCTAATTGATATTCTAAAACCATTTGTATCGATACTTCTTTCAAGATTACTATTGTTTCTCATCCATTCAATAGCATTCTCCGAGGGACCATGTTTCAGGGTCTAGAAATATGTCCAATTGTGTAAAAAGTTAAGAAACCTAGTTTTTTTTCTTCCAATAAGTATATCCAAAGCAAAAATTTTTCACTAACTCCTAAGATGCTGCCATGGAACCCCCAACATTTAAATGGACACCTAGGGGTCATCTGAACCCCGGCTGAGAACCACTAGTATAGGAAAGGAATGGATAAAATGGTTACACAATTGATTTGTTTCCATAGAGCAGGGGTTCCCCAAACTTTTTAGACCATCGACCCCCAAGCATGTACAAGAAAATAAATAAATAATATAAATAATAATAATAATAATAAAGTGGGTTTGTAGCTTCAGGCATTTATCGACTCTGAATAGTCCCATCGAAACCCAGGGATCGATATCGACCACTTTGGGGACCCTTGTCATAGAGGTAGAGAAATGAGATTGCACGACAATCATGCTTGATTTTGGTGATGGGGGAGAAGAGTGGTGTTGAGGTGCTGGTGGGTAATTGAAATAAAATGGCTGCCGTATAAAGCAACAGAAATAAGGCCGTGCGTTCTGACAGAATTAAGAAATTATCGCTGGACAAGATGGCGGAGATAGTAAAGATGGTGAAGAAGAAGAAGAAGACGAAATAGAAAATGAGGAAATAGAAGAGATGTCAGAAGATGGAAATAAGAGAAAGAAAGTGAAGGAAGAAGAAGACGACGGTGAAGGAAGCTAAAAGATATTGAAAGGGGTGGGGTAAGTTAATATGAGGGACCTAGGTGTTAGTTACAACGTCCCTGTCTATCAAAGATCTCACCTTCTTCTCACCCTCTCCCCTTAGTTCCCCTCCTGCCTCTCCTCGAAGCCCCCTGTCCCGACCCTTTCTATTGATATCTGCCATGGATGTTTTTACCCACAACAGTCCTGTTTGATAAAAAAAGCTGAGAAGACCACATTGGTTAGAGTAAAAAATACCACCCACCTTTCGTGTTTCTAGCCTTCTATTGAGCCTCTCCAACCCCATCCCACCCCCAAGCTTTACCTCTTCCACCACCACCACCGCCACCACCACCCCGACTGCTATATCTGACAGCGTTGCTGACACCCGTATTGGTTTTCTGGAGCTTTTGGGAGAGACGCCACAAATTCTACGCGATCATTAAGTCAAGTCTCCGATGAAGACTAACACCAGCCACGATGACGACGACGACGACGACCACCACCACCACCACCACCACCACCACCGTGACTATCACCCTCACAATCAACATCCTTACTGCAACTTACTCCCACAGATATGTAGACTTTGTACACGGTTGTTCGACATACTAAAAACAGCAGCGATTTATCAGTTCATATATATATATATATATATATATATATATATATATATATATATATATATATATATATATATATATATATTGTATTTCGGGACGGTAATTTTTTTCTTTTGCCAAATAAACACACGCACTATATATATATTTGTTATTCACTCGTTCATTAGTTCCTATTTTAACTCATGTCCATTGTCCGGAAATCTGTCGTCACACATCTGTGACCTCACCAGCGACACTTTTCGTTTTCATGTGTACTTTTGCTCCACTTACTCCATTCTCTCTCTCTCTCTCTCTCTCTCTCTATATATATATATATATATATATATATATATATATATAAAGTCTGTGTGCGTGCGTTTATGTATGTTCTTTGGTGAGAACATACATAGAATACACAGTAAGCTTTCGCTTAGGCATAACAATACTAATATCTAGTTGTTAGAACTCAGTATACTTATGTTAGAGAGAACAGAACGTAGTGGCTCCGACGACGCTTTAGGCTGTTGCATAAGCACACAGCTCAGGGAGCACTGTTTCCTATTGTAGTTACAAGCGTAAGCCAATGTAATATATATATATATATATATATATATATATATATATATATATATATATATATATATACATGCACACACACACACACACACACACACACACACACACACACACACACACACACACACACACACACACACACACACACACAGAAAGACTTTTTTTTCAAAAAGTTAAGATTAAGGAAAAAAAAAACTTTTTAGAGAGTTTATCTTTAAGAGGGAATTTCACAAACTGTGTGTAGGCTTTAATAAATGTGCAAGCGCTTTCAGTTCTCAACGTTATCTAGCACGTGTTATGGCTATTGTATATAACGGAAGTTGTTGATTATAAATCAAAGTTGGGACAAAAAGAACATAGCAAGCTGAATCGAACAAAACACAACATGCGGAAAAATAGACGATAACATAACATAAGCGATAACAGAGACAGTAACATTACAAACAGCAGACAGGACAGAAACAAGACACACGAACCATTCGCGGGAAATTTCCTCATCAGTCGGTTTCTGGAAAGTCGTTATAGTTTCACACCCCTTCAATACCGAGACTATTCGAATCCAGCAAGGTACCAAGGACTTAAGCGAAAAGCATTAAGCTTCTGTATGTATATTTCTAGTATAAGATATAGATTCAGAGAATCGTCTAACCGTGATGTTCTGGTGATCTAGTGAGCTAACTTTCTTTATTTATATTAATTTGTGAAGATACAATGTAGAATGCCGAACATATGTATTAATGTAAACGTGTAAGCATAATTCCTTCCCCACTGAAATTATTACTACATGAAGAGGGTTGTGAAACGGCTGTAACCTTAAGGATGTCATGTGCCTCAATAAATACATTCATCTCTCAGAACTCCTGACTTTTGATGGTTTAT
>NC_142928.1:198189731-198197231 GCF_046866305.1 Octopus bimaculoides
ATACATTTAAATGCATTTTGCCAGCATTTTCTCTGTGTGTTTGTGTGTGTGTGTGTGTGTGTGTGTTTGTGTGTGTGTGTGTAGGAGCCTGTGAGTTTCTGACCGTGTAATTTTGAGTGTGTGTGTGTGTGTATATTGAAAGAATGTATGCGCACGCGCTCGTGTGTGTGTGTGTGTGTGTGGTTGTGTCTTTGCAAGAAACTAAAGTGTTGCCATCCACCCCCGCATCAAATCATGCATTGCGATCTTAAAAAAAAAAAAAAAAAAAATGGCACGACGTATCAACTAATGCAATCCTTGATACTGTTTAAATAAAAGACTTGATGGTCACGGACGGGAGAAGTTTGATTATTGGTTTGTCGGATCAAAGCAACTTTGAGTAATAGAGAAAAAAAACATTGTGAATAGATACACAACGTACCAGGGATAGTCTATGTTATATATGCGCGTGTATATGCAAGTAGGAATATATATGTATGAGTGTATATATATATTCTTTTCTACTCTAGGCACAAGGCCCGAAATTTTGGGGGAGGGGTCCAGTCGATTAGATCGACCCCCAGTACGCAGCTAGTACGTAATTTATCGACTCCCAAAGGATGAAAGGCAAAGTTCACCTAGGCGGAATTTGAACTCAGAATGTAAAGAGAGACGAAATACCGCTAAGCATTTTGCCCGGCGTGCATGAACGTATATATGTGTGTGTGGGTGTATGTATACATAAAAAACGCTCCCAACACATATGTATATATACCTAATATAATAATAATAAATAAATGTATTGTATGCATATGTATATATATATATATATATATATCCACGATACCAGACGAACCAATGGCTCGTAATGAGACGCAGTTTAGGGCAGCTGTGTCAAATTCTCTTATACACCAGATGTGCCATCAAAACTCTTGATTGGACCATGTCAGGTGGGGGAGAAGAGCCATGCAAGGAACGTGAAAATCACGGTGGTGCACCAGCATGACCGCAGCCACTTGGCTGAAACACATAAATAAATAAATAAATATATATATCTATATATATATATATATATATATATATATATATATATATATATATATATATATATATATATATATATATGTATGCATGTATGTATGTATGAGTATACATATATATACATACATACATGAAAAATTCAATATTAATTTGATTGATATCAATTTAAAACCAGTAGCCTAGCATATTGAAAAATCTGAAGACTCAGAAAAATTATATTACATAGATATAAGAGGGATGACCACTAAGTGGACATCCCTTTTGCTAGAAGAAGACCACCAACGGTCTGACCACTAAGAAAAGATTGTTCTCAAGAAAATTCAGCAAACGCCATCTTTTCATTTGTCTTGATCGCTTACGTTCTGGTGTTTGCTAGGTGGTCAGACCATAGGTGGACTTCTTCTAGCAAAAGGGATGTCCACTTATATATATATATATATATATATATATATATATATATATATATATATATACATATATATATGTATGTGTGTGAATTTGTGAATATATGTGTATATATATATATACATACTTTGTTATTCTTTTAATTGTTTCAATCATATGACTGCGGCCATGCTGGAGCACCGCCTTTTAGTCGAACAAATCGATCCTAGGACTTATTCTTTGTAAGCCTAGTATTTATCCTACCGGTCTCTTTTGCCGAACCGCTAAGTTACGGGTTACGTAAACACACCAACATCAGATGTGAAGCGATGGTGGCGGGAACAAACACAGATACACAAACATATACATACACACACACACACGCAATATATATATATATATATATATATATATATATATATATATATATATATATATATATATATATATATAAATATATATACGACGGGTTTCTACCAGTTTCCGTCAACCAAATATATATATGTGTGTATATATATATATATATATATATATATATATATATATACAACCTTGTTTCAGTCATATGAATACGGTCATGCTGGGGCACTGCCTAGAACACCGTTTTTGTCGAATGAATCAAGCCCTGTCTCTTTTTTTGTTAAGCCCGGTACTTATGTATGTGTCAACACAGACACACATACATACTATGGGCTTCTCTCAGTTTCCGTCTACCAAATCCACTGACAAGGCTTTGGCCTGGGGGCCATAGTAGAAGAAACTTATCCAAGCTACCACGTAGTGAACAGGAAACCACGAGCTTCGAGCGCAAGCATCTTACCACACAGCCGCGCCTGCAGCATTATAGAGTGATGTTTTTATTTTTCTAATTAATTGCTTATTTGTCTAAGAAGATCCTTCTATCAAGTTTACAGTCAACTAATTAAATCTGTAGGTTTACCTCAACTTACGTCGGTCATTCCGTGACGTGCGACATAGCTCAAAAAAAAAAAGTCTTAACAAGGAAAAAAACATGAAATAAAATTTACTAGCCAATGCCTGTTTTAATAAATGGTTTGGACATATTCTAATGTCTTTTAGTTGATTTTTCCCTTCAATTTTCGGTTTTAGGTATTTTGTAAAAATTTCATGCTTTTAAATACGCTGATGTTTGATAAAACGTGTTCTTAAAAACGTGTTCTTAAAACGTGTTCTTAAAAAAAAAAAAATTTGAAGCACGGTTGTGTGGTAAGGAGCTTGTTTCTCATCCACATGGTTCCTGGTTCAGTCTCACTGCGTGGCACCTTGGGCAAGTGTCTTCTACTATAGCCTCGGGTCATCCAAAGCCTTGTGAGTGGATTTGGTAGACGGAAACTGAAAGATGCCTGCCGTATACATACATACGTACATACGTGTATGTGTGTGTGTGTGTGTGTGTGTGTGTTTATGTCTGTGCATATCTCCCACCATCGCTTGTTAACCGGTGTTATATATCAACAATTTAACATTAAACTAAAAGATTACTCAATACTTTTTAAAGTACATATTTGTTAAACTTTTACAAGGGAAAAGGTTAAGAGTGGATTCGAAGTTTCGATTTTTTCGACTTCGTCAGACTGTATGTATGTGTACATGCACTCGTTACGTCTTCGGTTTGAGTGCATCGCAGCAATCATCCCAGCCCTCTACATCTCAAGTTCAAATTCTGCCGATGTTCCCTTGGCTTTTTACCATTTCCTGGTCAAAGAAGAAAGCACCAGTTTAGTATTTGGATCTCTCACTTCCTCTCTCTGATTCGGCCTCAGAATTCCATTAAAATTAACATGATTGCGGAGTACACAACCACTGATATATTAATTTTACTACTGGGAATTTTAATAAAATTGAACGCAGTATTTACTCTTTGTGCGCATTTAATACGAGCCATCGAACGAACAGTTCATGAACACTTTGCCACTCAGAACTAGCAGCCAAATCCCACTAAAATCACCCCCATCTTGCCTTAGAAATGAAGGACAGGTTAAATTAGGCAGCCTTGTATGTATGTTAGGGCGGTGTTTTGTAAGGAATGAGTGGGTGTGCGCATGTGTGTTTCTATGTCTATGTGTGTGTGTATGTATTTGCAATAAATAGAGTGTACCCTGAAAACATGCGTGCGAGTCACGTGAGCAGCGTTATCTGTGAAAATAATCTCAGTTCACTTAGCTATTCCGACTTGCCTGATACAGCATTTTCATCATCACCATCGACATCATTACTACTACCGCCAGCAACACAATCTTCGTCACCCCCGCCCCCAGCCACCATTTTTGCCAGCATCGTGTGTTTTTTTTTTTTGTCAAGCTTCTGCAGCAACTAAAACTCGGCAATTTAATACTTTCGTTTGTGAGATTGTTGTTATTTTTGTTGATATTGTCGTTGTTGCTGTGCTGGTGGTGGTGGTATTACCACATCCCATTTGTGAGAATGTGCATGCGTGTGTCTGTGTGCGTATGTGTACATGTGTACGTGTTTGTGCATGTGTCCCGTTACTCCAGGGCAGTCCTGATGCTGTGGACTTCTCATCAAATGTGTCATTATAATATCAGTCGTATTATTACAATAGATGTAAGGCCGCGATCTGGTAGAATCGTTTGCACGCCGGAGAAAATGCCTGGCGCTATTTCGTCCGTCTTTATGTTCTGAGTTCAAATTCTACCCAGATCAACTTTGCCCTTTTTCCTTCATGGTCGATGAAATAAGTACAAGTTGAATACTGGGTTCGATACAATCGACTTACTCCCCTGAGCCAAAGTTTGATTTACTAACCTTGGGCCAAAGTTTGAAACCCTTATCACGTTAGATGTAGTTGTTGTTGCGTTGCGCTAGTTGTAATTTCAATGGTAGTCGTAGCAGTAGTAATGGTGGTAGTATCGAATTCCGAACGTAACATCAAGATCGCCTCATGCAAACAACTTCATTCTTCCTATTACTAATTCTGTTTTCGTTTGTTCTCTTTCCAGGTTAATCGACCACTCACAATGAAAAAAGACGGCATTCAAACGAGAAATCGTAAAATGTCTACAAAGAGCAAAAAAAGTAAGAAAGGTATGGCATCAATGAGCGACCTCTTAAAACCGTTAGACAAACCGTTCCCGGGATCTGTGTACACCCCAATGCATGCACCAATGGCAACCTACATGACGAGCGGCTCTTCCCTTGGAGGCTCGTTTGGCTCGACTGTAGGAAGCCATATGCAAGCCTCGTCCGGCCTGTCTAGCGGTCTTTCAGCTGGCTTTAGTAACACTTTCAATCCTTCTCTTACTTCGCAGTTCACCTCATCGTTTCCCAGTATACCCAGCATTCCAAGTATCAGCTCATCGGGCCTCACGCTGTCCACATCGTCTGGAATGGTAGGAGCGATGACTTCCGGCTTAAACCTGTCCACCACACCCAATATGGTGGGTGCAATGGCCTAAGATACCCAACATTTTCACAATAAAAGAATAATAATCGTTATTATTATTATTATTAAAGAAGAAAATTAAAAAGAAGAAAACATGCATACAACATTTGTACCTACCTACATATATATATAAATATATATATATATATATAATATATATATATATATATATATATAATATATATATCTATATATATATATATATATATATATATATATATATATATATATATATATATGAAAGGTATGATATAAAAGAATGGGGCAACCAGTTATGCGAAGGAAACAAACGGAATGGAAAAAGACGAAAAGAAAATGAAGAAGAATAAAAAACAAAATCAAGAAGAATAGTAACTATGTTGGGGAGAATGAGTAGAAGGCTGAGGGAGAAGATTTTAAAGAACAGAGGAAGGAGTCCATAAAATATAGGAATGGTAAAAACATGTCTGTTTGTGTAAAAATATTAAGACACACACACAAAAAAAAGAAAACGAAATCTCAAGAGAAACAGAAAAAAATATGAGAAAAACATGCATATATGACATCAAGAAAGAGATTCTGATAATAATAATATTAATAATAATATTAATAATAATGATTTCATAATATTAACTACAATTGCAAAAAGCTCAACTCAGATAAATGGCCAAGGTAAAAAAAGACAGGAATATAGACCCCATAGTGGTTATAAAATTATATATACATATATGGATATATGTATGAATGTTTATATGTATGTATATGTATAATTAAGATAACTATAATTAGTATCGTTAAATTAAAACATTAATGAGATGTAGAAAGAAATTAAGAGTGCATTGAGCATGATTGTGGATGGCTAACGGTGCAATGAAAAAAAAATGAACTCACAAACACACGCATATACATACATATATATTCATACATATGTACAAACACACACACACACACACACATATACATACATACACTGACATACGCTACCTGTTCACATATATACATGCATATGAAAGGGACTATGAAGAGAGACAACTGTTTCAACCAAAAGAAAAAATAAAGAACTGGATGTTATTATTACAATTATGTTGTTCCATAAACTATCATAGAATCTTTATCAAATTTTATGAAACGTCTCAATATTTTGATTTATTTTTTTTTTATTTTTTAATATTTTTCTTTGACTCATTGCACGTCAGTTGACTGTCAATGGTAGAATGTAGCCTGGACTTGAACCTGGGTCTTAATTGTAATCCTGTTCTTCTTAATGAGAATAAAAAAATATTAAAAAAAAATACCAACAAACAATTGCTTGAAGTGACGTCAAAATATTTCATAGTTTATTTAATGAAATATTGTAAGTTTTTGGGAAGAAAACTGGTAGAAAAATATTGCAAATGGAAAAAAAAAAGATACAAAAAATACAAAAAACAAAAAGAAATGAAAATACTCATTAAAAAATATATTTTAAATGAGTGCAAAAAAAAAATAATTAACCAAAAAAAAAAGAAAAAAAATGAGATGAAATTCTCAAAAATAATTTTAGAACTGTGCTTCAAAACATTGAAAATGTGTATCTTAGCACACAGACAAATATATATATATATATATATATATATATATATATATATATATATATATATATATATATATATATATTATATTTATATATGTATGCATACACATATATATATGTACATATATACATATGTTCATATATATGTATATATATATATATACATACACACACACACACACACACACGAATGAGAATCTCATAAATATGGCAATATTGTATATATATATATATATAATTATCAAATCCAGACAATTTTGATTTTGTGTAAATGAATAAACTCTCAAACCACTATATACTATATAGTGGATAAATTATCACTCACAAGACATCATATATGTTATATATATATATATATATATATATATATATATATATATACATACATAGTTATATGTATCAATATATATATA
Organism: Octopus bimaculoides; assembly: GCF_046866305.1. Lineage (NCBI taxonomy): Eukaryota > Metazoa > Mollusca > Cephalopoda > Octopoda > Octopodidae > Octopus > Octopus bimaculoides. The sequence goes on from NC_142928.1 coordinate 198,196,525, forward strand.
TATACATAGTTATATGTATCAATATATATATGCCTGTATGTACGTATGTAAATGTATATACATATATATGCGTATATATGTATGTATACCTATGAATAAATATATGTATGTATATAAATATACATATGTATATATGTGCATGTTTATATATGCATATGTTTCCTTGCTCTTCTCCAATTCGACTGCCTACCCGAGATTGGGCTGGTCCATCTGACGCAGGTTTTAAGATGGTGACTGGTCAGTGATATTCCTGACATAATCTTTGACCAGTGCTAAAAAAACAAACAAAAAAAACCCAGAACAATTTTCTCCTTCCCCTCATCTCCACCCATCTCGAGAGCATAATTCTGCGCTTTAACCAAATTTCATGACCAAAACAAATACCCACCTCACAATAGAATAGTATTGTGCATTACACCTAAGCTATATCACATTCTGCAGTATAAAACAGTGCATCAAATACAGTATAACTACAATATCAATGACAAGCTTCTCTCTGCAAACGCCATTTTGACGACGACGTTTACAAACAACAGCAGTAACATGAACAACAAATTCGCCCTCAGCAACCATAATAACAAGAAAAGCAACAACACTAGTTGTTTCTCAGTAAAGCCGTTCGGCAAATAAACAGTGACAAAATCATTATAATCTTGTACAGACGAGTACTCCAACAAACTCAGACAGCGATCCATTAACAACATTAT
>NC_142928.1:198207231-198217231 GCF_046866305.1 Octopus bimaculoides
CCACAATCCAACACCACACCAAAATATTAAAATAAAAAAAAAATAACGAAAAAAATTAAAACTAAAGGTCTCCCTTTCTTTTTGCACCTCTATGTTATCAGTACCAGTAAAAAAATAAGTCAGGTTCGAACTCCTGGTTCCTTATTCACTGGTTTTACTTCTAATTGCTTCAAAATTGCTTGAAGAACAATATCGATTGTGGCTTTCATTTTTGCTGCAAAGGTATCCGTGTATTTTGTTTATTACTAGAATATTTTAACTGCTATTATTGGACGTTACCTTTTTTGTCATGATTCCGAAATCCCATTTCCTTTTTATGTTGAAAAATAATAATAATGAAAAAAAAAGAAAACAGGGACGTTCTTGGTGTTCCCATATTTGAAATAAAGGTTTTATTTCTGACTGGAGTTTCCACTTGTTTTAGTGTGTTTATCTGTTTTCAATATTCTCAAATTGTTTTCCATGAAATGTCACTTATGATTCGATCCTGAAAGTCTTAAGAGATTTTCAAATTGTTAACCGCGAAGAGTGAGCATCAGATGCTCAAAACAGACGGAATAGAACACTGGATAATGTAGCCCTAGATACACTATGTTTAAAAGTAAGATGTGAAAGTTAGTTTTCTCTGTAAGGACTGCTCTGAGGCTTAGCTACACCGAACTGATTTAATGTCATCGACTTTCACATTAAACAGTTACACAATGTTAACGCAACCACCGGAGACAGACACGCACCCATAAAACAGTACACATGCAGATGGCGCAGACGTACGATTTAAATAGACGCATACACTCATTCTGTTAAGACACTTGACGGAAGAAGAAGGTTTTCCAATATTGTTACATTAAATTTCATTGAATGGAGGTGCAATGGCCCAGTGGTTAGGGCAGCGGACTCACGGTCGGAGGATAGCGGTTTCGATTCCCAGACCGGGCGGGCGTAGTGTGTGTTTATTGAGCGAAAATACCTAAAAAGCTCCACGAGGCGACCCCTGTTGTACTCTTTCGCCCCAACTTTCTCTCATTCTTTTTTCATGTTTCTTGAGTAAAGCGCTACGATGGACTGGCGTCCCGTCAGTTAGGGGGGAACACATACGCCATGGAAACCAGGAAACCGGCCCTATGCTCCACAAGGGGCTAACAGGATTTCCAAATTCATTGATGCTGGAGCCAGCCGAACCATCTGCGCTACTTACTGGTAGCCCTAGCTGACCTGTAAAGTCAATGCATAAACAACATATATATATATATTCGTTTACTCTTTTACCTGTTTCAGTGATTTGACTGCGGCCATGCTGGAGCAGCGCCTTTAGTCGAAAACATTGACCCCAGGACTTATTCTTTGTAAGCCTAGTACTTATTCTATTGGTCTCTTTAGCTGAACCATTAAGTTATAGGGACGTAAACACACCAACATCGGTTGTCAAGCTATGTTGGTGGGGATGGACAAACTAACACACAAATATATACATATACATGACGAGCTTCTTTCAATTTCCGTTTAGCAAATCCACTCACAAGGTTTTGGTCGGCGAGAGGTTATAGTAGAAGACACTTGTTCAAGGTGCTACACAGTGGGACTGAACCCGGGACCATGTGGTTGGAAAGCAAGCTACTTACCATACAGCCACGACTGAGTGTAAGACTTCAAATTCACCTTACCTTAATCAAATATTCTAAATGACTTGACATACGCGTCCTGCCGTGGTATTTGTTGTCCTGTTTCTTCTAATATAATATATATATACACACACATATATGCATGTACACACACACACACACACACACACACATGCACACGCACACATACACACATACACACACACATATGGGAACGATAACTCAGAAAGCATAACCGCTATTTCTCTGCTTTATACAATGATAACGTATACGTGTTTCAATAAGCCGAGGGCTGGTATTACGTACGCCGGAAGGCCCTATTATGCAATACAATACATAAAAATACTGTTTATGTTTTCTGCGCTTCTTTTACAATATAGTGATGTGGATTCCATACACCAGTCAATTTAGAACTATGATGGTATTAAACCATGTCGAACACAATAGCAGTGAACGGGCGTATGGAACATGTCTGATGTGCCCAAAACCTTTTGTAAATTGTCACGCTTTTTAAAGTTTTAGAATGCATGTATGTATATATGCATCGGGAAAGTGAGGAAGTCTTTTACGTTTCGAGCCTACGCTCTTCAACAGAAAAGAAATATATATATATATATATATATATATATATATATATACACACACACACATATATATGTATACGCACGTATATGTACTGACACAAACACACACACATGTATATATATATATATATATATATATATATATATATATATATATATATATATATATATATATATATATATATATATATATATATATATGTGTGTGTGTGTGTGTGTGTGTGTGTGTGTGTGTGTGTGTGTGTAAGGCACATAACATATGTAGACCAGTGGAACTTCAAGATCAAAATATCAACATGTATAAATCATTCCATATTGCCTTCGTTTGCAGTTTAAAATTTTTTGTGTTACTAGCATAATTGAACAAGGTTTTATTTGCACTTAGGTGGACTGTGACAGTTATGTATCATAATACAAAATGAAACATATTATACAGTGACGCGGACGGAGTGTGGCAAACTCTTAATTTCATATCTACCTTGCAACACACACCACCATTTGCTGACCCAAGTTAATTTGGAGAGATTCCATGGAATTGTTTGACGACAAACGTTTATCAAGAAAGTAATAGTTGGCTACAGGTTAAGAGAGAAACCATTCGCCCAATTTGCAATGGAATTAATCTTAGAACAAGAAGTACGTAATTGTGAAGGAAGCAACATAACCATACGTTAGAATCTGCTCCAGATATCTATATTTATACAAAATACATATATTTATGTATGATACATGTGTCCATGGACTATAATCTATATAGATACAATAGTTCATGTGTAAACTGTTGTTTGTGCTTGCAACTTAAGTCTACTCCATTGAAATACAGAGCTGAGAATCTCCTTCAAAGCAGTAATACATCTATAAAAAATTCAGGAATAAAGTAACAAAGAACAAATACACAGGAATAAGAAGTAATTAATGTTACACTACAGGGAATAAGCAGGGATGATTTCAATGCTTTGGACTTTTGTCTTTAGCCTAGGAAAAAAAAAAAAAAAAAGATGCAAGATGAGATAAGTAAAAAGTAAAGTTCACTAAAAGTTTTGCAGTTATCGAAGAATATCAGAAAATGGCAGGTGAGAGTAATAAGCCAAAATGGTCTCTTGTTTTACTTTCTGTGATAAAGGATAAAAGATTATACACACGCGTATGCAGACACACACACACATACATATAGGAAATGAAATGAGCCGAAAGAAAATGGAAAAGGACAGCAAAAGTGGGATACACACACACACACACACACACACACACACACACACACACACACACACACACATATATATATATACTGAATTATATACATTCTATATAATTCAGTGGCTGGTGCTAGACGACTGTTGTCAACATGGTTCAATAATTACAAGTTTTTCTGGTGAGACGTTTCCGTAATATCAACCCACGCCACGCCAATTTGAAGCCCCACGTATATTTGAGCTAGCCATGCTGCCTCGTTGCTGTCGCACGTCCACAGAATTGGTAACGAAGCCTCACTCAAAACACAATTCAATCCTTGTAAAAAAAAAAATTAATTAAAGAATACATTGGATGATGCAGTTTGAATGAAAAGCAGATTACAGAATAACTTCGATCAGAGATCTGTTGGATCAGAACAGACCTTAGATTTAACAACACCAACACCACCAACAACAGTAATTTTGCTTGAAAGATTCTTTGGATCACTAAATTCTTGTAACATTCATCTATATGATCTATATGAGGGCCATGACAGATTCATCGCCAACGTTTTTGTTAACGCCACATTTTTCTCACTTGTTTTTCGAGATCTGGGTTTTACAACAAAACTCTTAACTCAAAATGTCGTATGTAGCAGTTCATGTCTATCAAAAATAACATGGATGATTTCTAAAATCCTCGTGTCTGCAATAAAACAACAAAAATACAAAGTGATGTCGTGAAACTCTGCAATCCTTTCAGTCTTTACATTCTTTCTTGTATAAAAGCCAAAAGATTGAATATTCTCAGTTTTATAAGGCAACGTCGAAGACATGCGATTTGAATCCTTACATCAAGAGATTAAAGCTTCTTGAGTTTTGTTGCTTCTGGAGCATGCTGTATGTGTGTCTCTGATACAAGCACCATTCCTGTCTTAGAATTGAAAGAAGTTTTACAGACAGACTCGAAGGAATAGCGACAAACCAGCGAAGACGTCTCCAGTTCTTATTTCCTTACCAGATTAGACTGGAAAATATATGATCATTAGCAATGAAGGAAGAATATACCAACGCCCTTTTAAAGCATGAGACACTGGGCAGATGCCCGGGTGGCCTAGGGGTCTAAAAGGCCGTATGTACACTTCGGTTATGTACTTAAGGGATCCCATTGCATTGATTTGCGTGGTCAGTAGCTTGCTTACCAACCACATGGTTCCGGGTTGCATGGCACCTTGGCCAAATGCCTTCTACCGTAGACTTGGGCTATAATAGAAGACACTTCTTGGCAGACGGAAACTGAAAGAAGCCCGCCATATATGTGTATATATAAATATTAACATTTCTAAGTCTCTCTAAAGGAGACTACAGCAGTGGTACTGGATATTAATAGTTATCGCCAAGCTAACATGGCAGTCCAGGAAAATAGAACGAATGCTTCCGTTGATTAGCTTCAAGAGGCCATCGCCTCTAGCTAGCTATGTGACACACGAGCCTGTGTCCATTATAACTAGTTTCGCGGTAAACTAGTCTGTAAATGCCAGACCAGCAAGGGGAAGCGGATGACCTCCTCTGTTCGAGGATGGACACAGTCTCGTGTGTCACATAGCTAGCTAGAGGCGATGGCCTCTTGGATCTAATCAACGGCAGCATTCGTCCTATTTTTCCTAGAGTGCCATGTTAGCTTGGCGATAACTATTAATATATATATATATATATATATATATATATATATATATATATATATATATATATGTATGTATGAATGTATTTGTGTGTCTGTGTTGCCCCCTACTACCATTGCTTCACAACCGATGTTGGTGTGTCTACGTCTCCGTAACCTAGCGTTTCGGCAAAAGAGACCGATCGAATAAGTACTAGGCTTACAACGAATAAGTCCTGAGGTCGATTTGCTCGACTAAAAGGCGGTGCTCCAGCATGGCCGCAGTCAAATGACTAAAACAAGTAAAAGAATAAGAGAATAAAAGAATGTTTCCGGTACAAACGACAGAGGAAACTCTCATTCTGCTGAGCTGCGCTGGGTTCTAAGAGAAAGAGTTTAATTCTGTGGCAAAGATAAAATGTAGATTCAATTATTGAGAAATATTGGAATAATGTCAACTATTTTCTGCTATATTCAATAATGAAAATACTGGAACCAATTTGAACATTTTTCTTCAGTTTCTCACATGACATTTTGCTGTAGAATAATACATCGCAGAATCCCACATTCTATAATAGTAGTTTGAGTTAAATGTAAATAGTATTTGACATAATAGTCAATGTAAGTACCAAATGAAGTATGAGAAGTACAACATGCCCACTGACGGGATTTGAATCCTGCGTCTCTTGTTTGCCGAGTGAGGGCGCCACCAGTTACACTACAGATTACCAAGCATTCTCTCTTCGTAAACCTTTATTTTTTCTCTGTTATGTTGATTGTATTATAAACATCTGGAGGTGCAATGGCCCAGTGGTTAGGGCAGCGGACTCGCGGTCAGAGGATCGCGGTTTCGATTCCCAGACCGGGCGTTGTGTGTGTTTATTGAGCGAAAACACCAAAAGCACCACGAGGCTCCGGCAGGGGGTGGTGGCGACCCCTATTGTACTCTTTCGCCCCAACTTTCCCTCACGCTTTCTTCCTGTTTCTTGAGTAACGCTGCGATGGACTGGCGTCCTGTCCAGCTGGGGGGAACACATACGCTATAGAAACAGGAAAACCGGGCCCATGAGCCTGGCTAGGCTTTAAAAGGGCGCATAAAAAAAAAAGATAATTATAAGCATCTCACTGTCATGTGTAATAGCGGAATACCTGTCCTCCTGGCATTAAGTAACCGACCAATTTGTGGAGATAAAATAGCAGAAAAAAATAAAGATTTATAATATCGAATTTGTGAAGCAGGAATCACTGGCATTTAGTTCGTAGAATAAACAGTCACCTGCAAAGCTGTAAGGTGGCAGTTCGATTCCTGATAATGCTGCATTTCGTCTTTTCTTTCTTAAATTGATATTTCTAACAATATTTATATAAAACTTAAGTAGATATCTTGATATAATGAAACATACAATATCTCAACGTTTTCATCTTAAATAATTTGATCGGATTTTGATAAGAGTTTGTCATCACTATCATCCTCAATATCAACAACAACAACAACGAAAGAATTTCTACGCGCTCATTGGAACAGCTAGAAATAATGACTAGATCATTCTAAAATCTCAACCTTCTTCCTTATATAACTGTGAGAACGTCTTTAATCATCGACCTGCCTAAAAAGATCTGACGTGGTACAAAAGAACTACGATGTCTGATGTGTTACACTCCAAATCCCAACATGTGTCCCTTACAAACCGTCCCAATCATCCACCAACTCAATAAATACCCGGAAATATTTCAAAACCCCCGAAGGGTTTAGGTCACTCGATTTTGGTCGGGTTATAAACAACTTAGATTTAGTTGTCTGGCTGCAGAAAGATCAGTCTTAATAACATAAGCTTCCGGAATGGCACCCCCTCAGTAATCTCATTTATTCTAATTTAGAGAGGTACCTAATATATGGCCAAGTGGAGGAGCAGATAACTGTATCCCGGAACCCATGGTGTCGGGGCCGAAAGCTGTAATGTTCAGATTTAAACTTAATCATGAATCACACGGCTCTAGACCTAGATTATGGAAGGAATAGTTGCAGGGATACTCTTTTAGATGCCCAAACAATGACCACAGCAAAATAAATATGTGTGTGTGTGTGTGTGTGTGTGTGTGTGTATGTGTATGTGTGTGTGTATACGTATGTGTGCACGGAGGCACTGATTTAGTATTTAGGGCGTTGCGCTTATGATCGTGAGATTGTGGTTTCGGTTCCGGACCGGGTGATGCGTTGTGTTCTTAAGCAAAACACCTCTTTTCACGGTGCGCCAGTCCACTCAGCTGGTACTAAGGAGTAATCCTGCGACGGATCGGTGTCACATCCAGGGAAGAATCCGAAAAAACAGCCTTAAGAGCCTTAAGAGCCTTAAGAGCGGAAGGATCTTTGATCCTATTTGTGCGTGTGTGTATGTGTGTATGTCAAATCCAACCTGTTATATTTAATTTGTTTATCCACGTAATTACCTCTCTCTCTCTCTCTCCCTCTTTCTCGCTCTCTCCCCCGTTCTCTCTCTCTGTACATATATATCCATTTAAAAGAAGAAAAGAAAATGAAGATTAGGAAGTTAATAATTGCTTATTATTAACAACAAATTGTTCGTCTTCACTTCTTACAGCCGTTTCAATTAATACTCAATAATTTATACATTAAATTTACATTTATGTGACATGAGTATAATTTCATCAGAGGAAAAAAAATGAATTGATAAGCCCACATGTAATAGCCAAAGCTACATCTTTTTTTCCTCTGATGAAATTATGCTCATGTCACATAAATGTAAATTTAATGTACAAATTTGTAATGAAATTATTGAGTATTAATTGAAACGGCTGTAAGAAGTGAAGATGAACAATTTGTTGTTAATAATAAACAATTATTAACTTCCTAATCTTCATTTTCTTTTCTTCTTTTAAATGGAAATAAACTATATGATTTATATATGCCTATTTTTTTAAGGAAATTCATTCCTTAAAATACTAGTATTTCCTTGGATGAAACCATCCCTTCACGAGGTTAATATATCCTCTAATTAAATTATATATATATACATATATATATATATATATATATATATATATATATATATATATATATATATATATATATATATATATATATATATATATATATATATATAACCAAGAAAGGGAGAACAAATTCCAAAGTCAGTGTTCATATTCACTCAATATATTTCAAAGTGTCGGAATACTCCACAGCATACATAGGCACATTCATATACATAAGATATAATATAAAAATTTATAAATATATCAATATATAAAAAAGTACATAAATGTACTTGCGAGGTTGTATGTCCGTATTAAAATCAATGAGAAAGTGACCCCGAACAATAGATGTATACATATATTATCAACCGCATATACGTAACGTTTATGCTTCGTGTATTTGCCGTTAGGTTGCGATTTAACGTGGTGAAGATTTCATATTTGAACACACACACACACACACACACACACACACACACACACAGACACAGACACGCACGCATACACACGCGCGCGATGGGCTTCTTGTAGTGTACGTCTACCAAACTCACTCATAAGTCTTTAGACGGGCCAAGGCTATAGCAGGAGACACTTGCTCAAGTTGCCACGCAGTGCGACTGAACTCGGAGCCATGTGTTTGGGACGCAGTCTTATTACCACACAGCCTCACCTGCTCCTATGTATAGAAATATTTTGTATAAAAATGTTATTTTGCATGTGGTATGCGGTATATTAACGGTACCTTGAATATCGTATGATAATTGTAAATTAAACTCTCTATGTAAAATAGTATCTTCCATCTGCTGTCAATGGCATATATTTTTACCGTCAAAGCGGCAAGCGAGCAGAATCGTCTATCATTACGACTGGCTCCCTCCCGCAAAATTTCGGGCCTTGTGCCTAGAGTAGAAAAAAATCGTCTGTCTTTACGTTCTGAGTTCAAATTCCGCTGAGGTCGAATTTGCCTTTCTTCCTTTCAGTATCGATAAATTAAGCACCAGTTGCATACTGGGGTCGATCTAATCGACTGGCCCCCTCCCCAAAAATTTCGGGTCTTGTGCCTAGAGTAGGAAAAAAAAATTATCGACCTACGGGGTGCACAAAAAATACCGAGTTTATTTAAGCGATTTCACCCCTTTAATTAACTATACACCTTTCATCAGCTGTACACCTTTTATCAAATTATTAAATGTTCCCCTGTAACCGACTGTACCTCTTTCTTTAAAATAGTGCTCCATAACCACAATACGAAGAATATACATATAAATACATACATACATATGTAGATATATATAGTTGAAATTTACAGATATATGTATGTATGTAAGTATGTATATATGTATGTATATATGTATGCATATGTGTATGTATGTATGTATCGTGGGAAAGACTCAATATTCGAATTTAATTCTGTAATGAAAGGATAACTCAAACACTTAAACCTGGGGTCCTTTTTGAACGGGTGACTCACCCATTTGTTCTGAGTGGAGAATTCGGGGTTATCAGAAGTTAGATAGATTTGCCTAAGAGATAAAGTTGACGCGAAACAAACCACTTTTCGTAGAGAAATGTGTGAAGAATATCAGGGCGGCCGCTAAACAGACATTTTCAAGCCAGAGAATAAATGGCGGGGAAAAATCCAATCAGAGATCAAAGGCAACATCGATAAAAGTCTGAAACAGTTTAAGTTGCCGAACAGATTAGAAATTCTCAAGGCAGCTTGGTATTCCAGAAATGGCCATCACCCCTCATCTGTGTGTTTCTTGTCTGTGATTTTCCGTTCAATGTAATTTCCACGGTGATTGTACATAATAATAAAAACTGCCAAAAGAGAAACAACAAAAACGATAACAGCAAGAACAACAAGAACAAGAACACCACCACCACAAGAACAACAACAATAACAACAACTATTACTACTACTGCTACTTTTAGTAAACACTACAATAACAATAACAACAGCGACAATAACAA